>NW_024055733.1:2247337-2406310 GCF_902713615.1 Scyliorhinus canicula
TCTCTGTGTATCTCTGTATCTCTCTTCCTGTACCTCTCTGTGTATCTCTGTATCACTCTCCCTGTCCCTCTCTGTGTATCTCTGTATCTCTCTCCCTGTCATTCTCTGTGTATCTCTGCATCTCTCTCCCTGTATCCCTCTCTGTGTACCTCTCTCCCTGTACCTCTCTGTGCATCTCTGTATCTCTCTCTCTGTCCCTCTCTGTGTATCTCTGTAACTCTCTCGCTGTGCCTCTCTCTGTGAATCGCTGTATCTCTCTCCCTGTCCCTCTCTGTGTATCTCTGTATCTCTCTCCCTGTCATTTCTCTGTGTATCTCTGCATCTCTCTCCCTGTATCCCTCTCTGTGTACCTCTCTCCCTGTACCTCTCTGTGCATCTCTGTACCTCTCTCTCTGTCCCTCTCTGTGTATCTCTGTAACTCTCTCGCTGTGCCTCTCTCTGTGTATCACTGTATCTCTCTCCCTGTCCCTCTCTGTGTATCTCTGTATCTCTCTCCCTGTACCCCTCTCTGTGTATCTCTGTATCTCTCTCTCTGTCCCTCTCTCTGTATCTCTATAACTCTCTCGCTGTGCCTGTCTCTGTGTATCTCTGTATCTATCTCCCTGTACCTCTCTGTTTCTCTGTATTTCTCTCCCTTTATCTATCTGTGTATCTCTGTATTTCGCTCCCTGTGCCTCCCTCTGTATCTCTGTATCTCTCTCTCTGTATCTCTCTATGTATCTCATGTATCTGTCTCCCTGTACCTCTTGATGTACCATCAATTGAACGTGAGACACGATGGAGGTCCAAACTTAGGCTTTAATCAGCTAGATGTTAGCCCGGTGGTCGACTATAGTGAAGGGCCGACCGCCGGGAACTCTGGGTACTTATATCCCGCCTTGGAGTCGGTGTCTACTTGCCTCTCGAACAATTGGTGAGATGTCACGTGACAAGTCTCAGCCAATCAGCCGAGAGGCACATGACCAGCCACAGCCAATGGAAAACCGATGCTCTGCACCAATGGGAGCGCTCCTAGTCATACCACCACATTCACCCCATGCGGAGAAAGAAGTCGGGGGGGTAAGGGAAAAGAGGGTTGGGAGGGGGAGGGGCCGAGGACTGGTGGTATGAGTCGGGAAAATCGAGGTATACGGTGGCTTCCCCCTGGCTCGTGGCAAATTGTATTGGATTGGATTTGTTTATTGTCACGTGTACCGAGGTACAACGAAAAGTATTTTTCTGCAAGCAGCTCAACAGATCATTCAGTACATGGAACAAAAAGGGAATTAAACAAAATTCAAGAAAATACATGATAATGCATCATAGGGCGACACAAGATATACAATGTAACTACATAAGCATTGACATCGGTTTAAGCATACAGGGTGTAGTGTTAATGAGGTCAGTCAATGAGTGGGTCATTTAGGAGTCTGGTGACAGTGGGGAAGAAGCTGTTTTTGAGTCTGTTCGTGCGTGTTGTCAGACTTCTGAATCTCCTGCCAGATGGAAGAAGTCGGAAAAGTGTGTAAGCCGGGTGGGAGGGATCCTTGATTATGCTGCCCGTTTTCCCCGGCAGCGGGAGGTGTCGATGGAATTAATGGATGGGAGGCAGGATCGTGTGATGGACTGGCCGGTATTCACAACCCTCTGAAGTTCCTTGCGGTCCTGGGCCGAGCAGTTGCCATACCAGGCTGTGATGCAGCCCGATAGGATGCTTTCTATAGGGCATCTGTAAAAGTTGGTAAGGGTTAATGTGGACATGCCGAATTTCCTTAGTTTCCTGAGGAAGTATAGGCGCTGTTGTGCTTTATTGGTGATAATGTCGAAGTGAGTGGACCAGGATAGATTTTTGGTGATGTGCACATCTAGGAATTTGAAACTGCTAACCATCTCCACCTCGGCTCCGTTGATGCTGACATGGGTGTGTACAGTACTTTGCTTCCTGAAGTCGATGACCAGCTCCTTAGTTTTGCTTGCATTGAAGGAAAGATTGTTGTCGTTACACCACTCCACTTGCTCCTCTATCTCCCTCCTGCATTCCGACGTGTCGTTATTCGAGATCCGGCCCACTGTGTTCGTATCGTCAGCAAACTTGTAGATGGAGTGTGTGTACTGGGAGTAGAGTAGGGAGATAAGTACGCAGCCTTGCGGGGCACCGGTATTGAGGACTATTGTGGAGGAGGTGTTGGTGTTCATTCTTACTGACTGTGGTCTGTTGGTAAGAAAATCAAGGATCCAGTTGCAGAGTGGAGAGCCAAGTCCTAGGATTTGGAACTTTGTTATGAGCTTGGCTGGGATTATGGTGTTGAAGGCGGAGCTGTAGTCAATAAGTAGGAGTCTGATGTAGGAGTCCTTGTTTTCGAGATGCTCTAGGAATGAGTGTAGTGCCAGGGAAATGGCGTCTGATGTGGACCGGTTGCGATGGTATGCGAATTGAAGTGGGTCAAGGCGTTCCGGGAGTATGGATGTGATGCGCTACATGATCAGCCTCTCGAAGCACTTCATTACAACTGACGTCAGGGCCACCGGGCGGTAGTCATTGTGGCATGTTGCCTGGTTCTTCTTTGGTACCGGTATGATGGTGGTCTTCTTGAAGCAGGTGGGGACCTCGGAGTGGAGTAGGGATAGGTTAAAGATGTCTGTGAATACCTCTGCCAGCTGGTATGCGCAGGCTCTGACTGCACGACCAGGGATCCCGTCCGGGCCCATCGCCTTCCGTGGGTTCACTTTCAGGAAGGTCGATCTGACTTTGGAAGCTGTGATGGTGGGTACGAGTGAATTATGGGCTGCTGGGGCCGTCGACAGCGGATTGTTGGTTACCTGCTCAAACCGAGCATAGAATGCATTAATTTCATCGGGGAGGGGTGCGCTGCTGCCAGAGATACTGCTCGGCTTCGCTTTGTAGCCCGTTATGTTGTTTAGTTCTTGCCACAACCGCCGAGAGTCTGTCTGTGACTCTAGCTAAGTTTGATATTCTCTCTCTGCATCTCAGATGGCTTTGCCGAGATCGTACCTGGATTTCTTGTACGGGACAGGGTCGTCTGCCTTGAACGCCTCAGATCTGTCCTTCAGTAGGGAGTCAATCTCGCGGTTGAGTCAGGGTTTGCGGTTGGGGAACGTACGTACTGCTTTCTTTGGCACGCAGTCGTCCACACATTTGCTGATGAAGTCTGTGACGGTGGTGGCATACTCATTTAAGTTAGTCGCTGAGAGGGGCAGCACGGTGGCCTAGTGGTTAACACAACCGTCTCACGGCGCTGAGGTCCCAGGTTCGATCCCGGCTCTGGGTCACTGTCCGTGTGGCGTTTGCACATTCTCCCCGTGTCTGCGTGGGTTTCACCCCCACAACCCAAAAATGTGCAGATTACGTGGATTGGCCACGCTAAATTGCCCCTTAATTGGAAAAATAATTGGGTAATCTAAATTTTTTAAAAAAGTTAGTCGCTGAGTTCTTAAATATGGACCAGTCCACTGTCGCTAAGCATTCGCGTAAGGGCTCTCTGTCTACTCGGACCAGCACTGCACAACCTTCTTTGCTGGATTATCCCGCTTGAGATTCTGCTTGTTAGTCGGGAGAAGGAGCACAGTCTTATGGTCTGATTTCCCAAAGTGCAGTCAGGGGATGGAACGGTAGGCGCCCTTGATTTTTAAATAGCATTGGTCACGAGTGTTGTCGCCCCTGGTGGGGCAGGAGATGTGCTGGTGGAATTTTGGCAGTACACTCTTGAGGGTGGCTTTGTTGAAGTCTCCGGCCACAGTGAACAAGGCCTCTGGGTGTTCTGTTTCATAGTTGTTTATGACTGTGTACTGTTCATCCAGCGCCTTCCTCACTTCTGCCTGGTGTGGGATGTTGACCGCTGTGATAATGGCTGAAGTGAACTTACGTGGAAGATAGTATGGGCGGCACTTTACGGTCAAGCTTTCCAGGTCTGGGGAGCAGTAGGTCGCCAGGGTCACCACATCCAAGCACCAGGAGGAGTTGATGAGTAGGAAACCCCTCCACCCTTCGCTTTGCCTGAAGGTGCCGTGCGGTCCGCCCGGTGAATTGAGAAGCCTTCAGGTTGGATGGCACAGTCCGGTGAGGCGAGGGTGAGCCATGTCTCTGTGAAACAGAGCACACAGCAGTCTCTTACTTCCCTCTGAGAGGTAAGTCTGGCGTTATGTTCATCCAGCTTGTTTTCAATCGCTTGGACGTTTGCCAGGAGTATGCTGGGGAGAGGGGTCTTGAAAC
This sequence comes from Scyliorhinus canicula, assembly GCF_902713615.1. Classification (NCBI taxonomy): domain Eukaryota; kingdom Metazoa; phylum Chordata; class Chondrichthyes; order Carcharhiniformes; family Scyliorhinidae; genus Scyliorhinus; species Scyliorhinus canicula. Next base: position 2,251,548 of record NW_024055733.1, read on the forward strand.
CACGTTGCTTCAGTCTAACCTGCAGACCGCTGTGTTTCCCTCGCTTCCTCGGTCGGCGGCGGCTGCTGGATGATCCTGGGATCCGATGGGAGAAGTCAGCCCTTGTGGAATGTAGGTGGTTGCGTCGGCGCTAGCGAGGTCCAGGGCGCTGTTTACGTTTCTGGGGTCGCGTCTAGCAGGGTCCTGGGCGCTGGTTGAGGTAGAGGGGTTGCGGGGGTGGGGGGGGGGGGGGGGGCGAGTTTGCAATCCGGATGGGTCCCGGCGTTCTGAGGGAGCGGGAATACCTTGCAGCATTTTCGGATCCTGTTTCTTGGGCAGGGGCTTTCTGGGGCAGGTTGGGTTAGGTTCCCGGGTTTGTTCCCTCCCTGAGTGCTCCTGGGGTCGGATCTTGAAGTCGGCACGGTGGGGCCTCCATGTGGATTTTTCTTTCTTCCATCACCAGGTAGGTCGGGTTGCTGGGCGGTCCTCTCTGGGTCAGGTCGCTGGGCGGATCTCTCGGGGTCGCGTTGGGCCGGGTCTTGCCGTCGGGTGTCGGGTCGGGAGCTCCGGGGACTAGGCCGGTGATCCGGAGGCTGGCATCGATAGTTAGGCCGGATTTGGAGTTCCGAGGCCCGGGTCGGCTATAAATCGAGGTTGAGGCTTCACTTCCGGTTTGGACCCGATCTTCTTCCAGGTCACGGAGGTCAGGTTGGGTCGGGTCAAAAGGTACCCAAGGGCCTCAGAGGATCTTCAAGCCTGCTAGAGAAGATAAAAGAGAGAGGTTAGTAATAATGTTAGCTTTAGAATTATTATTTAAAAGGTTAGAACGAGTATAAGTTAAGTTAAAAGTGGATCAGTTGGGGAGTGCTTGCAGAGACTCGTCTCGCTCCAACGCCATCTTGCATCTCTGCAGTAATTACAATTTGTCATTAGCACAACATCCCATGGTCAAAATTTGTCTTGTAGTCACAATCTTCAATCATCAGTATTGCTTTGAGCTGAAGCATTTCCCCAATCCTGTCGTTCTAAATGTAATATCAAATCGTCTGAGTACGCTCTATCCTCATTCTCCTAGGTTTCATATGATTACTCCTCGTACAAATTACTGGGCTACAGGAGGTGCCACACCTTTGACAGGATGTTTCATTATGTTCACAATTGATCATTTTAAACTGGGGACCAATTCTCTAATGCAACTTCCCCCGTGCGTCTATCAGCTGTGATTAAAAAGTACAAATTACTTTTGCTGCTCCAAGGCAAAGTGGGCCTGCATACTCCCATGACCATTTTCCATCGGTGTTTCAGTTTTATGTTACTTCCTTGTCAACCCACCATTTTCTTTACTGAAATTTTAGAATGGATGCCCATCTAGCTTGTTTTTCGTCTTTCTTAACTTTATTACCATCCGTATATTACCACCCAAGCATTTACCAACCCTGTTCTGCTAACTGATTTATCAATTTTCTGCTCCTTTTTAATGTTATGTATAAACATTAAGGCAGGGTGTGAAAGAATGGTTTCCCATCATTCCCATCGAGCTGCATTCGGGCCTTGCTGGCAACCCTGTTTCTTGGTTAACTGTCAATTCTAAAATTCAGTTGTAACCCTCTGCTATCCTTTTTTGTTATGGCTGCCAGACATTTTGCGATGTCCGAAAACTTTTATTCAGTCCTTGCCCAATTTCCTATCAGATTTTGATAGATGTCTGAGTACTATGATCAGCAAGCACCACACCATATCCAATTGCGTAAATATCAAGTTTAATGCTCAAATCGTCTCTTCAGGTCTCTCCTCTAATGGCTCGGATTTTGCTACAGCTGTTTTTAACTAGCCCAAACTGTGCTTCACAGGTCCACCTAAAATCCCTTTTCCAAAGTTTTATAAATGGGTCTAGCATCAATACTATATTCTTCCACTACTGGCCTCAAATACCCCATGTTCTCATGATTTGCTGAACCCCACTTCATGAAATGGGCGTTGTCATTCTAGTAACTTTCTCTCTCATCCCAACATTGGCATCCCTACCAGCCTTTGACATTGATTACCCTAAAAAGTCGACTTCGCTCCTGCCAATCTGGCATTTCTTTAGTTTAAATCATACTTCACTAAGTGTTTTAATAATTTTGATAATTCGTTCAACATGTGTCCCCCTGATCATCATCTCCAATTAACACATCATCAATATATACTAAAGCCAATTCATCTTTTATCAGCTGCCTCATAGAACATAGAACAGTACAGCACAGAACCGGCCCTTCGGCCCTCAATGTTGTGCCGAGCCATGATCACCCTACTCAAACCCACGTATCCACCCTATAACCGTAACCCAACAACCCCCCCCCCCCCCCCCCCCCCCCCCCCCCCCTTAACCTTACTTTTATTTGGACACGACGGGCAATTTAGTATGGCCAATCCACCTAACCCATCACATCTTTGGACTGTGGGAGGAAACCGGAGCACCCGGAGGAAACCCACGCACACAGGGGGAGGACGTGCAGACTCCACACAGACAGTGACCCAGCAAGGAATCGAACATGGGACCCTGGAGCTGTGAAGCATTTATGCTAACCACCATGCTACCCTGCTGCCCTCCAGTGGCAATAACCTTGTGGCAATTTACAGTGTACGCAATGTTAAGTGCCAAAGGGAAAAGCTATCTGCTCCCTGCTGTTCTAATTCTTTCATCACTATCTCCAGCTCGCATTTGGCACCTGGGGTCAAGGCATATTGCTTTTAGAGCCTGTGTCGGTTTCCCTGGATTGTGTGCTGGAATGTGTGCTGATTAACCCTGTGTCATTCTTTCCATTGCTAATTTTTGTTTCACTATTTCCTCCAGTTACCAATCGGTTTTTATATCTTAGTTTTTTTTCCATGCATCTCTTTTTATTACTATTTCCCTGCCATCAGATTCTCGTTTCCTGATACTGCAGGTAATATTCCCAATCTAAGCTCCGGTCCCATATCTCTATTGCCTAAAGCTCCATCTGCAATATACAAAGAACAAAGAGAACAAAGAAAATTGCAGCACAGGAACAGGCCGTTCGGCCCTCCCAGCCTGCGCCGATCCAGATCATTTATCTAAACCTGTCTCCTATTTTCCAATGTCTACTTCCCTCTGTTCCCGCCCATTCATATACCTGTCTAGATGCTTCTTAAATGATGCTATCGTGCCCGCCTCTACCATCTCTGCTGGTAAAGAGTTCCAGGCACCCAACACCCTCTGCATAAAAAACTTTCCACGCACATCTCCCTTAAACTTTCCCCCTCTCACCTTGAAATCGTGACCCCTTGTAACTGACACCCCTACTCTTGGGAAAAGCTTGTTGTTATCTACCCTGTCCATACCTCTCATAATTTTGTAGACCTCAATCAGGTCCCCCATCAAACTCCGTATTTTCAACGAAAGCAATCCTAATCTACTCAACCTTTCTTCATAGCTAGCACCCTCCATACCAGGCAACATCCTGGTGAACCTCCTCTGCACCCTGTCCAAGGCATCCACATCCTTATGGTAATGTGGCGACCGGAACTGTACGCAGTATTCCAAATGTGGCCGAACCAAAGTCCTATACAACTGTAACATGACCTGCCGACTCTTGTACTCAATACCCCGTCCGATGAAGGAAAGAATGCCTTCATCAAGGGGCAGGGAAATTATGATGCCATTAGACATGACTTAGGATGTGTAGGTTGGAGAAGTAGGCTGCAAGGGTTGGGCACACTGGATATGTGGAGCTTGTTCAAGGAACAGCTATTGCATGTTCTTGATAAGTACGTACCAGTCAGGCAGAGAGGAAGGGGTCGAGCGAGGGAACCGTGGTTTACCAAAGAAGTGGAATCTCTTGTTAAGAGGAAGAAGGAGACCTATGTGAAGATGAGGCGTGATGTTTCAGTTTGGGCGCTTGATAGTTACAAGGAAGCGAGGAAGGATCTAAAGAGAGAGCTGAAACGAGCAAGGAGGGGACATGAGAAGTCTTTGGCAGGTAGGATCAAGGAAAACCCAAAAGCTTTCTATAGGTATGTCAGGAATAAAAGAATGACTAGGGTAAGAGTAGGGCCAGTCAAGGACAGTGGTGGGAAGTTGTGTGTGGAGGATGAGGAGATAAGCGAGATACTAAATGAATACTTTTCGTCAGTATTCACTCAAGAAAAAGATAATATTGTGGAGGAGAATGCTGAGACCGACGCTATTAGAATAGATGGCATTGAGGTGCGTAGGGAAGAAGTGTTGGCAATTCTGGACAAGGTGAAAATAGATAAGTCCCCGGGGCCTGATGGGATTTATCCTAAGATTCTCTGGGAAGCCAGGGAAGAGATTGCTGAGCCTTTGGCTTTGATTTTTAGGTCATCATTGCCTACAGGAATAGTGCCAGAGGACTGGGGGATAGCAAATGTGGTCCCTTTGTTCAAGAAGGGGAGTAGAGATAACCCCGGTAACTATAGGCCGGTGAGCCTAACGTCTGTGGCGGGTAAAGTCTTGGAGAGGATTCTAAAAGATACGATTTATAATCATCTAGATAGGAATAATATGATTAGGGATAGTCAGCATGGTATTGTGAAGGGTAGGTCATGCCTCGCAAACCTTATCGAGTTCTTTGAGAAGGTGACTGAACAGGTAGACGAGGGTAGAGCAGTTGATGTGGTGTATATGGATTTCAGTAAATCGTTTGATAAGGTTCCCCACGGTCGGCTATTGCAGAAAATACGGAGGCTGGGGATTGAGTGTGATTTAGAGATGAGAATCAGAAATTGGCTAGTTGAAAGAAGACAGAGAGTGGTAGTTGATGGGAAATGTTCAGAATGGAGTTCAGTTACGAGTGGCGTACCACAAGGATCTGTTCTGGGGCCGTTGCTGTTTGTCATTTTTATAAATGACCTAGAGGAGGGCGCAGAAGGATGGGTGAGTAAATTTGCAGACGACACTAAAGTCGGTGGAGTTGTAGACAGTGCGGAAGGATGTTGCAGGTTACAGAGGGACATAGATAAGCTGCAGAGCTGGGCTGCGAGGTGGCAAATGGAGTTTAATGTGGAGAAGTGTGAGGTGATTCACTTTGGAAAGATTAACAGGAATGCGGAATATTTGGCTAATGGTAAAATTCTTGGTAGTGTGGATGAGCAGATGGATCTCGGTGTCCATGTACATAGATCCCTGAAAGTTGCCACCCAGGTTGATAGTGTTGTGATGAAGGACTATGGTGTGTTGGTCTTTATTAGTAGAGGGATTGAGTTCCGGAGCCATGAGGTCATGTTGCAGTTGTACAAAACTCTAGTACGGCCGCATTTGGAGTATTGCGTACAGTTCTGGTCGCCTCATTAAAGGAAGGACGTGGAAGCTTTGGAACGGGTGCAGAGGAGATTTACCAGGATGTTGCCTGGTATGGAGGGAAAACCTTATGAGGAAAGGCTGATGGACTTGAGGTTGTTTTCGTTAGAGAGAAGAAGGTTAAGAGGCGACTTAATAGAGGCATAGAAAATGATCAGAGGGTTAGATAGAGTGGACAGCGAGAGCCTTCTCCCGCGGATGGAGGTGGCTAGCACGAGGGGACATAGCCGTAAATTGAAGGGTAATATATATAGGACAGAGGTCAGAGTGGTGAGGCCGTGGAATGCCCTACCTGCAACAGTAGTGAACTCGCCAACATTGAGGGCATTTAAAAGTTTATTGGATAAGCATATGGCTGATAAGGGCATAGTGTAGGTTAGATGGCCTTTAGTTTTTTTCCATGTCGGTGCAACATCGAGGGCCGAAGGGCCTGTACTGCGCTGTATCGTTCTATGTTCTATGCTGTATGCCTTCTTGACCACTCTATCCACCTGCGTTGCCACCTTCAGGGTACAATGGACCTGAACTCCCAGATCTCTCTGTACATCAATATTCCCCAAGACCCTTCCATTGACCATATAGTCCGCTATTGAATTTGATCTTCTAAAATGCATCACCTCGCATTTGCCTGGATTGAACTCCATCTGCCATTTCTCTGCCCAACTCTCCAATCTATCTATATTTTGTTGTATTCTCTGAAAGTCCTCCTCGCTATCTGCAACTCCACCAATCTTAGTGTCATCTGCAAACTTGCTAATCAGACCACCTATACCTTCCACCAGGTCATTTATGTAGATCACCAACAACAGTGGTCCGAGCACGGATCCCTGTGGAACACCGCTAGACCCCCTTCTCCATTTTGGGACACTCCCTTCCACCACTACTCTCTGTTTCCTGTTCCCCAGCCCAGTTAGGGGCAGCATGGTAGCATGGTGGTTAATGCTTAAATGCTCCACAGCCCCAGGGTCCCAGGTTCGATTCCCGGCTGGGCCACTGCCTGCGTGGAGTCTGCACGTCTTCCCCGTGTGTGCGTGGGTTTCCTCCGGGTGCTCCGGTTTCCTCCCACAGTCCAAATATGTGCGGGTTTGGTGGATTGTCCATGCTAAATTGCCCATAGTGTCCTAAAAAGTAATGTTATGTTGGGTTACGGGTATATGGTGGATACGTGTGTTTGAGTAGGGTAATCATTGCTCGGCACAACATCGAGGGCCGAAGGGCCTGTTCTGTGCTGTACTGTTCTATGTTCTATGTTCTTCTATGTTCTTTATCCATCTAGCTGGTACACACTGAACCCCATACGACTTCACTTTTTCCATCAACCTGCCATGGGAAACCTTATGAAACGCCTTATTAAAGTTCATGTATACCACATCTACAGCCCTTAACTCATCAATTAACTTTGTCACTTGCTCAAAGAATTCTATTAGGTTTGTAAGACATGACCTTCCCTGCAAAAAACCATGCTGCCTATCACTGATAAGTCTATATTCTTCCAGATGTGAATAGATCCTATCCCTCAGTATCTTCTCCAACAGTTTGCCTGCCACTGACGTCAAGCTCACAGGTCTATAATTCCCTGGATTATCCCTGCTATACATCTTAAACAAAGGGACAACATTAGCAATTCTCCAATCCTCCGGGACCTCACCCGTGCGCAAGGATGCTACAAGAATATTAGTTAAGGCCCCAGCTATTTCGACCCTCGCTTCCCTCAGTAACCTGGGATAGATCCCATCCGGTCCTGGGGACTTCTCCACCTTAATGTCTTTTAGAATATCCAAAACGTCCCCCTTCCGTATGACAACTTGACCGAGAGTATTTAAACATCCATCCCTAGCCTCAACATCCGTCTTGTCCCTCTCCTTTGTGAACACCGATGCAAAGTACTCATTAAGAATCTCACCCATTTCATCTGAGTCCACGCATAAATTCCCTCTTTTGTCTGTAAGTGGGCCAATCCTTTCTCTAGTTACCCTCTTGCTCCTTACATACGAATACAATGCTTTGGGATTTTCCTTAACACTGTTAGCCAAAGATATTTCATGACACCTTTTAGCCCTCTTTGTTGCGCGTTTGAGTTTCGTCCCACTTTCCCGATATTCCTCCAAAGCTTCATCAGTTTTGAGTTGCCTCGATCCTATGTATGCTTCCTTTTTCCTCTTAGCTAGTCTCACAATTGCACCCGCCATCCATGGTTCCCTAATCTTGCCATTTCTATCTTTCATTTTCACAGGAACATGTCTGTCCTGCACTCTAATCAACCTTTCCTTAAAAGACTTCCACATTTCAAATGTGGATTTACCCTTAAAGAGCTGCTCCCAATCCACATTCCCTAGCTCCTGCCGAATTGTGTTATACTTGGCCTTTCCCCAATTCAGCACTCTTCCTTTCGGACCACTCTTGTCCTTGTCCATGAGTATTCTAAAACTTACGGAATTGTGATCGCTATTCCCAAAGTAATCACCACGTGACCACGTGGCCGGGATAATTCCCCAACACCAGGTCCAGTATGGCCCCTTCCCGAGTTGGACTATTTACATACGGCTCTAAAAAAAACTCTCCTGGATGCTCCTTACAAAGTCTGCTCCATCTACGCCTAAAACACTACACGAATCCCATTCAATGTTGGGGAAGTTAAAATCTCCCATCACAACCACCCTATTGCTCCTACATTTTTCTATAATCTGTCTACATATTTGTACTTCTACTTCATGCTCGCTTTTGGGAGGCCTGTAAAAGTCCCAACAATGTTATTGCACCCTTCCAATTTCTCAGCTCCACCCACATTGCCTCAGTGCTCGAATCCTCCCTCATGCCCTCCTTAATCACAGCTGTGATATCATCTCTAACGAGTAATGCAACTCATCCACCCCTTCTATCTCCCTCTCTATCCCTCCTGAAGCATCTATACCCTGGGATATTCAGTTGCCAGTCCTGCCCTTCCCTCAACCAAGTCTCAGTAATACCAATAGCATCATCTTCCCAGCTACTGATCCAAGCCCTAAGTTCATCTGCCTTACCTGCTACACTTCTTGCATTAAAACAAATGCACCTCAGATCACCTTTGCGTTCATCATCTCTTCCCTGTCTACTCTTCCCCTTAGTCACATTGAGTGTATTGTCTCGTACCTTACTGGCTTTGGTTGCTGCTTCTTTACTGACCTCTAACTTCCTAATCTGGTTCCCATCCCCCTGCCACATTAGTTTAAAACCTCCCCAACAGTGTTAGCAAAAGCATCCCCTAGGACATTGGTTCCAGTCCTGCCAGGTGTTGACCATTCGGTTTGTAATGGTCCCACCGCCCCCAGAACCGGTTCCAATGTCCCAATATAGTCTACATTTTAAACTTCATTTCTTCTCCTCGCAATTCTCTTTAAAGACGCGGGCACTAGGACCCGGTGGAGCTGTGCCATATAACTTGCATCGCTTCAGACTCATCTCGATCCATTTGTTCCAGGACGATGCCGAGTTCAAACTAATCATTTGCAAATCACAATTGATACATTTTGATTTCGCTTTTTATTTACTTCCTGAGTATTGTGTCCTAATTAACTCCCACAATGTTAATCATTATTACTGATTTTCTAAAAAACGTCAAATACCAACCCCGTTTTAAATCTCACTTGAACTGCCGTGTATTCGACCAATTTGCTCCTTTTAATCGATGTTCAACTTCGTTTTGCAGAACACAACGTTTTAAAACGTAGGAATACCAGAGGAATTTCACAAATTCTAACTAAACACACTCATTCATTCGCTGGAGATCTCTATTCAAACAAAAGGAATTGAAAGCATTATACTTTCATTCATCGCAACCAACCGAACAATAAAGGTTTGAATTTGCAAAGAAACCACAATATAATTTTAGCAAATCCAGAGAGCTCCACTTTCCGATAGAGTTCAAAACTTATGGTTCCCCCTAGAGGCCATTCATTTCCCAATTCTTTATTTCGTTCATATTCCGAAGAATACATTTTTAATTTAGCCAATTCTAATTGTACGGAATTTAATTTTCTCCAGAACATTCCATCAGCGGTCTTAACTGAATTGTCTCTGTGACATTCACTCAACCCGTTAAAGACCTTAACCGAATTAAAGTGTCATTTAATATAACCAATTTCAATTTTGAACTCACATTCAACTGACTTTCTAGGCAACATTCTATCAATAACCAGCTGAATTGTTAGCTCATTCCAAACCTCAGCCGTACCTGCATCGACTGAAATGAATTCTTCTAATTCGCCAGACTGACTTTTGATTTCGTCGAGACGATCTTACCTGATCAAATGTGAGTGACAAGACTGTAATCAGACTACGAGAGATAGGAAAATCGACATGGTCATTTTCCAGCTACTCACATCGTGGGCCCATTTCCTCTTTTCCAGTCCGAGATCAGGCTAATTGTGATTTCGCAGATGAGACGTGATTGACTGGAGAATCCCGGGTGTCGGCACCAAATGCAAATCCTGATTCTTTTGCTGTCAATCTGGTCTCAATAAAAATTTGAGAGGGATTTGCAGGTATCAATTATTGTTTATTTTAACCAGCTAGCTGGGGTGACTCACTCTATTAAAAGCACAGGACACAACCACAGTCTCCTGAATCTTCAACAGTGAGAGTGAGTAAAAAGCACAAGGCTGTACAGACACATTAAAGTTGCATCAAGTTTCACATACATACGACCAAATAAGGCAACAGTAATGAATTTAAGATTCTCATAGGTCTTCCCTATTCACTTCCTGACCTGACCATATATCCTGATTGTCTCACTTTGCATTCCTCAACCCTGGGGCCCTCTTTGACCCAGCATTCCAGCAACCGCCCATCCCCCCTCCTGGCCATGGTTTGCTCAGTTCCTTTGTTCATTCTCTGATAAACTCATTACCCTATTCTCCGGCTCCTACGCCCGGGTCTATCCTCTACATTAGCCTAACTAATTATCCTATTTTGTATCACATTCGTTTGTTCAATTCCTCATGAGAAGCGAGGGAGGAGATTGCTGCGCTGTTGGCTATGATCTTAGCGTCCTCACTCTCAACTGGAGTAGTACCGGACAATTGGAGGTAGGCGAATGTTGGTCCCCAATTCAAGAAAGGGAATAGGGAAATCCCTGTGAACTACAGATCGTTCAGTCTTACGTCCGTGGCAAGCAAAATACAGGAAAGAATTCAGAGAGATATGATTCATCATTATTCCAAAAAATAACATAGGTTGATTCGAGATAGTCAGCATAGCTTTGTGAGGGGCAGGTCATGCCTCGCAACCCTCATTGAATTATTTGAGGATGTGACGAGATACATTTACTAAGGTCGAGCAATAGATATAATCTATATGGATTTCAGGAAGGAATTTGATAAGGTTCCTCATGGGTGGCTGTGTCAGAAAGTCAGGGGGCATGGGATACAGAGAAATTTGACTGTCTGAATGCAGAATTGGCTGGCCGAATTAGGTGGAGAATATTCCGCCTGGAAATCGGTGACCAGTTGTGTCCCACAGCGATCTGTTCTGGGACCTCTGATCCTTGTAAATGACTTGGATGAGAATGTTGAAATGTGGATTAGTAAGTTTTGCGATGACACTGAGTTTGATGGAGTTGTAGATAATGTCGAAGGCTGTTGCATGTTACAATCGGACATTGACAGGATACAGAGTAGGGGTCAGAAGTAGCAGCTGTAGTTTAACAGAGATAAATGTGAAGTGATTAGTTTTGGAAGGTCAGGTTAGATCATTTACAGTTCTCCCTGGGCAGTATAATATTATTTACGCTGGCTGCAATGTTATATAGCATTAGTTACAGTGGTCACGGTGGCATATATCTTTATTTACAATGACACGGCGGAGTAAATCGTTATTGGCGGTGAACTGTGGGCAATATATCATCATTTTGAGTGGTCCGTGGGTAGTAAGTCATTCTTTTCCTAGGCACTGTGTAATATATCATTATTTACAGTGGCCTGGATAGTATATCGTTATTTACAGTAGTCCCTGGGTAGTATATCATCATGTACAAGGCAGCACGGCAGCATTGTGGATAGCACAATTGCTTCACAGCTCCAGGTCCCAGGTTCAATTCCGGCTTGGGTCACTGTCTGTGCGGAGTCTGAATATCCTCCCCGTATGTGCGTGGGTTTCCTCCGCGTGCTCTGGTTTCCTCCCACAATCCAAAGAAGTGCAGGTTAGGTGGATCGGCCATGATAAATTGCCCTTAGTGTCCAAAATTGCCCTTAGTGTTGGGTGGGGTTACTGGGTTATGGGGATATGGTGGAGGTGTTGACCTTGGGTAGGGTGCTCTTTCGAAGAGCCGGTGCAGACTCGATTGGCAGAATGGCCTCCTTCTGCACTGTTAATGATATGATTTACAGTGTTCCCTGTGTAGTATATTGTTATTTACAGTGGTCCCAGGGTAGATCATCATTATTTAAATTTGTACCTAGTGTGTATATCATTGTTTACAGTGGACCCTGTGCAGTATACCATTATTAACAGTGGTTATTTGGTGGTATATCATTATTTACTCTGGATCCTGTGTAGTATATCGTTATTTAAAGTGGGCCCTGTGCTGTTTATCTTTATTTGTAGTGGCCATTGAGTAGAATATCATTATTTCCAGTGGTCACTGGCAGCTTGCCAGTACTTACAGTTGTCCTTCGGTAGTTTAACAGTATTTATGGTACTTCGTGGGTAATAGACCATTATTTACACTGTTTCCTGGGCAGGAAATGATTATTTACAGTGGTGTCTGCCTGGTATTTCATTATTTACAGTGGTCAATAAGTCGAATATCATTATTTGCTGTGCTCCCTGGGTATTGTGTAATTATTTACTGTGTCGCTGGGTAATATCACAGCATGTACACTGGCTCATTATCATTACTTACAGGGGCCCCTGTCTAATATATCATTATTTACATTGGTCTCTGTGTAGTATGTCACTATTTACTGTGGACTTTGGTTAGTATATCATTATTTACACTTGTTCTTGGGTAGTATATCATTATTTAGCACACTTGTGTAGTATATCGTAATGTAGCAACATTGGCGAGTTTTTTTCCTCCCCAGATCTAGAATACCTGACGCTAAAATGTCACCCGTCGGGAGTTCGCGGGTGTTCAACTCCGCCATCCTGACGGCGGTTTATATCCCAGCCCATACGAACATGAAAATCGCCCTTGACGGAATATTCACCACCACAATAGCCTTGAAACGAAATATCCCGAGACCTTATTCATTGCAGCTGGGGACTTCAATCAGGCCAAGCTCAAGAGAGTATTGCAAAATTACCACCAACACGTCACCTGTTCTACCAGAGGACAAGTATCTTTGACCACTGCTACACAAACATCTAGCAAGCCCACCGTTCTATCGCCCGCCCACACTTGGGAAATCTGACCACATGGCGGTTCTCCTGCTCTCGGCCTGTCAGCAAAAACTGAAGCGGGAGAATCCGTCAAAGAATGTCCAGCATTGTTGGTCTGAGGAATCGGGTGATCTCCTATGGGACTGCTTGGAGTCAGTCGACTGGTCAGTATTTGAAAGCTCTGTGAACAGCCAGAACGAGTACGCCACTACAATAAATCATTTAATTAGTAAGTGTGTCGCATACTGCGTGCCCAAGAAACAAATCTGCGTGTTTCCCAACCGGAAATCCTGGATGAACACTGCTTTCTGAAGTCTAGGTCTGAGGTATGAAAGTCAGGGGACCCTGACGTATACAAGAAAGCCAGATATGATCTAAGGATATCCCTCACAAATGCCAAAAGACAGTACCGAGGGGCAGCACGGTGGCACAGTGGTTAGCATTGCTGCCTACGGCGCTGAGGACCCGGGTTCGAATCCAGGCCCTGGGCCACTGTCCGTGTGGAGTTAGCACATTCTCCCTGTATCTGCGTGGGTTTCGCCCCCACAATCCAAACATGTGTAGGGTAGGTAGATTGGCCACTCTAAATTGCCCCTTAATTGGAAAAAGTAATTGTGTACTCTAAATTTATTTTTAAAAAAAGACAGTACCGGGCCAATCTCGAGTCCCAGGCTAGCCAGACAGACCCCCGCCGACTGTGGCAAGGCCTGCAAGACAAGACGGCCTACAGGATGAAGGTATGTAAAATCACCGGCTCCAATGCACCCCTCCCTGATGAGCTCAACGCATTCAATGCACGCTTTTAGCCAGAGGTCAGCGAGAGCAAGCGCTCCACCCCAGAAGCCTCGGATGAACTTTTAGCTGAGATCACCCTTGCAGACGTCAGAGCAGTCTTCTCGAAGGTAATCCCTCGGAAAGCCACTGGCCCAGATTGGGTACCAGAATACCCGAACGGGCATTCAGTTCTTGCACGGATCAGCTGGCGGGAGTATTTGCAGACATCTTCCACTGCTCTTTACAACAATCTGAGGTCCATATCTGCTTCAAGAAGACGACCAAGATCCCTGTACCAAAAAAAGCCAAGCAGTATCCCTTAATGACTATCGTCCAATGGCTCGGACATCCATCATCATGACGTGCTTCGAAAGACTAGTTATGGCACGAATCATATCCAGCCTCCCAGATTGCCTTGATGAACTACATATCGCCTCCCGCTGCAACAGGGCCACAGCAGACGCCATCTCCATCGCCCTGCACTCTCCCCTTGAACACCTCGATAACAAAGACACCTATGTCAGACTCCTATTCATCGACTTCATCTATGCCTTCATTCCTCCGAAACACATCTCCAAATTCCGTTACCAAGTTCGGCTCCTCCCTTTGCGACTGAATCCTGAACTTTCTAACCAACTGGCCACAACCAGTAAGGATATGCAACAACACATTCTCCACGATAATCCTCAACACCGGTGCCCCACAAGGCTGTGTCCTCAGCCCCCGAATATGCTCTTTGTACACCTATGATTGTGTGGCCAAAATCCCCTCCAACTCGATTTTCAAATTTACTGATGACACCACAGTACTGCGTCAGATTTCAAACAGTGACAAAACAGTACAGGAATGAGATAGAAAAGCTTGTGAACTGGTACAACGACAATAATCTCTCCTTCTTTGTCAACAAAACGAAGGAGATTGTCATCGACTTCAGCAAGCCTAGTGGAGAGCATGCCCCTGTCTACATCAATGGGAAAGAAGTAGAAAGTATGAGAGTTTCAAGTTTTTCGGTGTACAGATCACCGACAGCCTGTCCTGGTCTCCCCCCCCCCCCCCATGCCGTCACTATGGTTACGAATGCCCACCAACGACTCTACTTTCTCTGAAGACTAATGAAATTTGGCATGTCAGCTACGACTCTTAACATCTTCTGCAGATGCACCATAGAAAACATTCTTTCTGGTTGTATCACAGCTTGGTATGGACCCTGCTATGCCCAAGACAGCAGGGAATTACAAAAAATCGTGAATGTAGCCCAATCCATCACGCAGCCAGCCTCCCATCCATCGACTCTGTCTACAATTCCTTCTGCCTCGGAAAGGCAGCCAGCATAATTAAGGACCACCATCTCCCGTCAGGAAAAAGGCACAAAGTTTGAGGTCACGTACCTACTGACTCAACAACAGCTTCTTCCCTACTGCCATCAGAGTTTTCAATGGACCTACCTCATATTAAAGTTGGTTTTCTCTATACGTTGATATAAGTGTAACATGATATTCTGCGGTTGTTTCTGAAACATTGCTATGCACTGCAACATGTCATCTGCATGTCACGACTTCCTTAATGTTGCTGAGGTCCTGGAATTGAATTTGTAAGTATGAGGATTTCTAAAGTATTGTTGGAATCCCCGAATATCTTCTGTGCTGAAAGATGAACAATGCTTTGGACAGCTAAGTAACATTTCGGTTAAACGGTGGTGCTCCTTCTGGGAGGATAGGTTTATGTGGGTTGGGGGTACCTGTGGGGGGTGCTGCTACGTGTGAGGGTGCGTTTGTGATGGGACTTTAATTTCGGTCACTGGGTCCTCTGAAGTGTTCAAGTATTCCCGAACTCCACCCCCTCCCCCCTCCACCTGCTCCACCAGATTTAAAGAGGGACACATTCCGGCTGATGTTATTCAAACAATAAGGCGTGTTCCACGCTTCCTTTGCTAAAACAGTTAGCGGTTATCATAATTTAACTTTCCCTGCGCCCAGTCTTACACAAAACTGTCAATATCGCCACACCACATTTGGTTGCATGTAATCCACACAATGTAGATGCACCAAGAGTCAGACAGATAATACAATTGTCACTTTTCGCATAAATCACATACAATGGAAGAAATTCACGTATTGAATGCATTGTGTCCAGCATTGGTCAGTCACTCACTCTGTACATACTTGCTTCACATCCGCCACCTCATTTTTACTTTCGCTATATTATGGCATTCAGTTTAACTCTCTACTGATTTCTGCTGGTGTCTTTCTGTGTCAAATTCGGAGGAACCATTCACGGGTTTGGAATTGACAGATTCTGTATTTTATTGTCTCAGATCGGAGAGGAATATGGTTCCCAGCAAAAATGAAATAATGTTGAAATCTGGTCATAATATATTTTTTTCAGTTATGTATTCAGTGTTTAATATAATGTTCTATTTTATAAAGAGGAATATACACCACATTTATCAACTGCTTCCTGAAATTCCTCTGTGTGATGGCATATATACAAGTGTTTGTACAGCAGCTTAGGAGCTGCATTATGAAACCTATTTTCAATACAAAAACAGGCAGATATCCATACATCGCCATATTAAATATTTGCCACCACATGGAATAAGTCATCAATGTGGACCATAAAACTATGAAATTCCCAGAGATCGCAAACAGTAAAATTATGGATTTTCTTCGACTCTCCATCTCTAGGACTTTCTGACTGTTTACATTGCTTTCATTTCGCAGTCTCTTGCGTGCTCTGCTGCTCACTAAAATGTCCCGGACCGTTAACACATTGAGTAGTAAAATCAGAACAAATGGCAACCCTGGCGTGAGAATATTATGTAATAATTCTATGACGCCCCAGAACCGTGAGATCTTAATTCTGGTATTCATGTAACAAAACCAAGGGCTGCTGTTCATCCAGTTCCAAGCTGTCAACATAAAATACCAGGTGGTGTCGTTTGAAGTGCTCAGAAGCGCCACTGTTCCCAAGACCCAGGCCGCCGTTCTATCGGTGCAGTATTTACTTTTCAGCTTTTGACAGCAAATTACAATGAATCGATCAAAGGTGAAAGCGACGGTGAACCAGACAGAGCAGTCAGTGACAGCATAAAGCAAAACAGCGTGAATGTTGCACACTGGAATGGACTTCAGACTTCTTAACTGATACGCAATTGGAAGCTGCCTCAATATTCGGTCCAGGAGAACTACCAATAGATCTGCCGATGCCATGGCCACCAGGTAGCAAGTGTTTGAACTGGAAAGTCCACATTTTCCACGAGACAATATCACAATTGTCACTACGTTGACTGTGAGGAGAAATAATGCAATTAAGAGAAACTGTGACAAAGTACAATCTGAACAAACGAGGTGGAGAGAACGGTGTGTGCTCAATTTCTTGATTAGCAAATTTGCGTTGAAGGAGGTTACCGTGCATCCCCTGAAAACTGTTTTATATAATCTTTGTGCAGTATTGTGAATCAAACTCGTTAACCCAACTTCCCTGCAACGTCTTAAAAGGAAACGGGAAGGGTCAATAAAATGTGCAGAATCAGTGATTATCATAGAATTTGCAGTGCAGAAGGAGGCCATTCGGCCCATCGAGTCTGCACCGGCTCTTGGAAAGAGCACCCTACCCAAGGTTAACACCTCCCCCCTATCCCCATAACCCAGTAACCCCACCCAACACTAAGGGGAATTTTGGACACTAAGGGCAATTTATCATGGCCAATCCACCTAACGTGCACATCTTTGGACTGTGGGAGGAAATCGGAGCACCCGGAGGAAACCCACGCACACACAGGGAGGATGTGCAGGCTCCGCACAGACAGTGACCCAAACCGGAATCGAACCTGGGACCCTGGAGCTGTGAAGCAATTGTGCTACCCACAATGCTACCGTGCTGCCCTGATAATCAAGATGAAAAATACAATAATCATATACACCAAATTATGAAGTAAGAATGCCCAATAAACAGGATTATCGGATTCATTAATGCTTGCTCTCCAGTCCCTGGCCATTACTCGTTCAGGAGATGGTATCATGCAAATACATTTTGATTGAGAATTTTAAACTGCATCATTCGAAATTATTCTTAAGTCCCAAGTGCGGAAGAAGTGGTCAGCAGCTGGGTAAATTAATCATGCAGCCAATATAGAAATGGGCATAGCAGTACATGAATGGCAAGAATGTGCAAACTCCGCACAGACAGTGACCCAGCAGGGAATCCAACCTGGGACCCGAGCGCTGTGAAGCCACAGTGCTATCCACTTGTGCCACCATGCTGCCAGGTGATGGTGGGATGGAACGTATTGATCTCATCGTGTAGTCGTTTCAGTGCTTCTTCGCTGTGGGTCCAAAGGAAAAAAAGTCATCAATGTATCTGGTGTATAACATCGGTCCAAGGTCCTCTGCGGTGAGGAAGTCTTGTTCAAACGTGTGCTTGAAGATGTTGGCATATTGAGGTGCGAATTTGGTCCCCATGGCTGTTCCATGCGTCTGGATGAAGAACTTGTTGTCAGTGAAGACGTTGTGATCTAGAATGAAGCGGATGAGTTGCGGAATTGCATCTGGAGATTGGCAGTTGTCGGTGTTGAGGACTGAGGCTGTTGCAGGGATGCCGTCGTCATGGGGAATGCTGGTTTAGAGTGCCGAGACATCCATTGTGACGAGGAATGTTCCTGGTTCAACTGGTCCATGGGTGCTGAGTTTCTGTAGGAAGTCCGTCGTGTCGCGACAGAAGCTGGGTGTACCTTGTACGATGGGTTTCAAGATGCCCTCGATGTGGCCAGAGAGGTTCTCACACAGGGTCCCATTGCCTGAAAAGATCAGACGGTCTGATGTGTTGGCCCTGTGTATTTTCGGTAGGCAGTAGAGATCTCCAATGCGGGGATTAAGTGGTATGAGAGCACGTGGGGTGCTCTGAAGGTCTGGATCCAAGGACTTGATCAGTCTGTTGAGTTGGTGGATGTGTTCCTTGTTTGGATCTGCGGGTAACTGCCTGTCGTGTTCCTGGCTGTTGAGTTGTCGGTATACTTCATACGTGTGGTATCGATTTGGGAGGAAGTACGTGGTTTATGCTGCTGGGATGACCTGCGGATGTAAAATGAGCCGAAAAGTGTTAGAGACTGTATCACTGCATTGATGCCGTGCCATAGGATAGATCATATCAACAATTCGCTCAGCCAAGGGAAAAATGAATGTTTGGGTGTGGGTGTCAGGATGCCAGTGAACTGAAACCTGTTAGCAGCATCAAAGGACAGATGAATCAGTGAACATTTTATGTTCGGAACTTATCCTGTCACAATCAGAATTTAAAACGTTGAAGTAGACGCAGTAGCAATATCCAAAATGTATCAGGGAAAGTTTCGACCTGATTGAATCACTGAGTTAGAAAATGAGGAATGGTGGCAATGGAAATCCGGAAGTCCTGGAGATGGTACTTCAGGCATATCCAAGCAAGGATAGGAAGATACAAATCTAGAAATAGGGCCATCTCCGCCTTTTACCTGTTCATTTTAGTTTCAGATGAAGCAACAATAATACAGATGAAGAACCTGAACAACACTCTGCAGAAGAATATTTCAGACAGTATGGGAAAAAAAATCGAATGATAACAATTGGCTACATCTTTGAGGGAATTAAATGATAGAGCCCGGAAGAAAAACCTTACGGGTTAGCAACAAATCAAAATATCAAATTATTACTGAATACTGAAACCTCCGGTCAGACATCTCTAACGGGACGTTAGCTGATGGATGATTTGTTGTCTCCAGGAGGGGCGTATTACGCGGAGGAGTTATTAAGGGTCTCGGCAGACAGCAGCTACTGACGAGGAACCCCCGTATTTTAAATGACAATAGTCTAGAATTTTGGCAGCTTGGTGCCGCGAGGGGAATTGTAACCAATATAGCATTGGAGAGTATAACAGTTATTACAGATGAAATGTCCTGTAAATTGTTACGGACTGTTATGGATAAGTTCAATTGGGTTGTGACCACTAAAAGTTAACTGTACTAAGCGTGTGAGTGGTGTTTAACATAAAAACAAATAATGGCAAGTATACACTCCATGCTGTAAGGAAAATGATAACAGACATCAGGGGTTTGAAGAAAACTGAGCTATTGTCTCAAGTAAGCCAGGGCTGGCAGGCTACATGATTCAGTACAATGTTCGACGTCAGAGTCAGGAAGTCAGGAATAGAAACAGGATTGGTTGAAGCTCCTGCAATTAATAAAGCAAGATAATCTGTACATGATACATGTGCATGATACAAGATCTCATCAGTTACCATTCATATGGGAAACGGAAAGCACTTCCTACAAAAAGTAAACCCCAGTGAGGGATAAGGACCTTTTGGTCGCTGATGGACTGAGTTGTGTGCTGCTTCTAAGGGACATGAGGATGCTATTATGGTGCTACTGCCCCGAGGTAGTCAGATGCCTTGGAGGTAGTGGAACAACCGGAATGGCTATTGTGTTACCTTCCAGAGCGGCGCCAGCTATGGTTCACGGTGATTGGACTTGAGGAAAGCACATCACAAAGGGTCTATCGACACTGGTCTCCAAGATGGATGCATTTACCATTGATTTTCCTGCACAGTTTACAAATCAGGACATGTAAATACGAATGACAAGGCTGAGGGATAGTTGCTAGTCAGTATAACTATAAGAAGGATATAAATCCTAAGGGCAACACGGTAGCATTGAGGATGGTTATCTATCTAGTCGGATTCAGCTCAGGGTTATCTCTCATAGCTTGGTCATGGGGTTTCACCTGATGCATGGATTGATAATACTTGTTATTATAATTGTATACTGCATAATCGTTGGATGCCTTAACATGTGTTGTACGCGGGCAAGGGCTCGGATGCTGCCGTTAGGCTTGGCCCTTCATTTTTCACCAAAGATGACATCTCGTTACTGATGACCATCACAGCAGATGGAAGAGGACGGAGAGCCAGAGGCTGTAAAAATGTGATGAGGTGTTTATGTACGGAATACCGGCTCAGTTAAGTTCTGATAACGGGCCTCATTTTGTTGGACAGATTAACAAGGAGTTCTGGTCCCAGTTGGGCATACGCCAGCAGTTACACTGTGCGTATAGACCACAGGCGGCCGGGATGGTTGAGAGAAATATTCAAACCCTCAAAACTAAATTGGCTAAATTAAGAACGGACACGGGACTGACATGGCTTACGTTGCTCCCCGTTGACTCTTTCAGCTGTGGGTCACACCTGCAGGATCGGCCTGGCTCTCTCCTGCTGAGATCTTTTACGTCAGGCCCATTAGAACACCCTGGAACCTGCCTGTTCCCAGATTGGTCCAGTTTCACCATCTGACTAAAGAAAGGACTAACTATGTTCTAGCCCTCACTAAGGTACTCAAGGAGCTCCAGGGCCAGGTCAGCGCAGCTCACTCGTCACCGTCCCTATCACATAGCTTGCTCTCAGTGCAGCCTGGTAGTTATGTCATGGTCAAAAATTGGACTCGGAAAGGGTCAGAGCCACGATGGGAGGGGCCCTTCCAAGTTCCCCTTACCACCCCCACTGCAGTTAAAGTGGAGGGGCGGAGTGCTTGGGTCCACATCCACCACTGTAAAAAAGTAGGTCTCTAACATGCCTCCCTTCCCCAGCGCTATTTTACAGGTGTGAAGCATGATGGGGTGGCTACACACCACCTGTGTGATCTTCGGCATCGCCTCGCTTGAAGTGACATCGGCGGCGGAAATCGAACAGGGGAATATCATCTACATCTGTAACCCCAACCGAAGTACCCGGACATTTCACCTCTGCAGAGGTGACGTTCGCCGCTGCCCCCATATACGAAGACGTGGCATGCACTCATGGAAGGTCATCCGGCTAATGGACCATGCAGGATTTATGAAGCAATTGCACCGGTCCCAACGATGGGAAGGGAAGACTGCATGGACATTGCCTTGTTTTTGGAGTATATGTAAATTTGATTTTGGATGTGTTAAACTTGATACCTTACAGGTAAAATCAGACTGTGCAGAGGGGGTAGGAAGAGGTTGGGAGAGAGAGAGGGACTAGACAGAGGAAGGGCTGTGTAAGGAGAGAGGTAGAACTAGAACGTAGGTTATCAGGAGATGTACTTAATTTATTTAGGACCCGGAATGAGGGAAACCTGGACAGCATGAATCTCTTCTACGCTTGTATGGTCAGGGACGGGTTGTCTGCTACCCAAACCCCGCATCGGTGTCTAGGTTATTTTCTGTTTCCCCGCTTTGGGGCACTCCCCAAACTGTGGTTCATTGTCAGAGTTCCGAGCCACGGCCCGAGTAAGTTACTCTTCCTTACAATCCGTGTTCGGTCCCACCAGTTATTCGCCTTCCCCTTCCTCGGGATAATTCCCACTCACAGTATGATAAGCTTCGACGGTGGTGGGCGTATGTACCTAGCCCCTTCACTCCAAATAGAGACTCCCGGTTGTGCGAGAATTGTTTCAGCAGTGAGGGGTACGGATGTTTGCTGGGAGAGATGAAAATGAATATAACATGTCTGTTCTCCACTTGTACTGATCCAAGGTGTTGCATAACCCTGACATCAGGTCAATGCGCCTGTTACGATGCCACTTACGAAAGCAGTACGTACGTTCCCCAACCGGAAACCATGGCTCAACCGCGAGATTGACTCCCTGCAGAAGGACAGATCTGAGGCGTTCAAGGCAGACGACCCTGTCCTACACAAGAAATCCAGGTACGACCTCCGCAAAGCCATCCGAGATGCCAAGAGAGAATATCAGACCAAGCTAGAGTCACAGACAAACTCTCGGCGGTTGTGGCAAGGACGAAGCAACATAACGGGCTACAAAGCGAAGCCGAGCATTATCTCTGGCAGCAGTGCACCCCTCCCCGATGAACTTAATGCATTCTGTGCTCGGTTTCAGCAGGTAACCAACAATCCGCTATCGAGTGCCCCAGCAACCCATAATTCACCCATACCCACCATCACAGTTTCCGAAGTCAGATCGGCCTTCCTGAAAGTGAACACACGGAAGGCGATGGGCCTGGACGGGATCCCTGGTCGTGCACTCAGAGCCTGCGCGGACCAGCTTGCAGAGGTTTTCACAGACATCTTTAACCTATCCCTACTCCACTCGGTGGTTCCCACCTGCTTCAAGAAGACCACCATCATACCGGTACCAAAGAAGAACCAGGCAACGTGCCTCAATGACTACCGCCCGGTGGCCCAGACGTCAGTTGTAATGAAGTACTTCGAGAGGCTGATCATGAAGCACATCACCTCCATACTCCCGGAACGCCTTGACCCACTTCAATTCGCATACTGTCGCAACCGGTCCACATCAGACGCCTTTTCCCTGGCCCTACACTCATCCCTAGAGCATCTCGAAAACAAGGACTCCTGCATCAGACTCCTATTTATTGACTACAGCTCCGGCTTCAACACCATATTCCCAGCCAAGCTCATATCAAAGCTCCAAAACTTAGGACTTGGCTCTCCACTCTGCAACTGGATCCTTGACTTTCTGAGCAACAGACCACAGTCAGTAAAAATGAACACCAACACCTCCTCCACAATAGTCCTCAACACCGGTGCCCGCAAGCTGCGTAATTAGCCCCCTACTCTACTCCCTGTACACACACGACTGCATGGCAAAACTAGGTTCCAACTCCATCTACAAGTTTGCTGACGATACGACCATAGTGGGCCGGATCTCGAATAACGACGAGTCCGAATACAGGAGGGAGATAGAGAACCTAGTGGAGTGGTGCAGCGACAACAATCTCTCCCTTAATGCCCGCAAAACTAAAGAGCTGGTCATCGACTTCAGGAAGCAAAGTACTGTACACACCCCTGTCAGCATCAACGGAGCCGAGGTAGAGATGGTGAGCAGTTTCAAATTGCTAGGGGTGCACATCACCAAAAATCTATCCTGGTCCACTCATGTCGACGCTATCACCAAGAAAGCACAACAGCGCCTTTACTTCCTCAGGAAACTAAGGAAATTCGACAAGTCCACATTAACCCTTATCAACTTTTACAGATGCACAAAAGAAAGCATCCTATCGGGCTGCATCACAGCCTGGTATGGCAACTGCTCGGCCCAGGACCGCAAGGAACGTCAGCGAGTCGTGAATACCGCCCAGTCCATCACACGAACCTGCCTCCCATCCATTGATTCCATCTACACCTCCCGCTGCCGGGGGAAATCAAGGATCCCTCCCACCCGGCTTACTCACTTTTCCAACTTCTTCCATCGGGCAGGAGATTCAGAAGTCTGAGAACACGGACGTACAAACTCAAAAACAGCTTCTTCCCCACTGTCACCAGACTCATAAATGACCCTCTTATGGACTGTCCTCATTAACATTACACCCATGCCTGCTTCATCCGATGTCAATGCTTATGTAGTACATTGTATATATTGTGTTGCCCTATTATGTATTCTCATGTATTTTCTTGAATTCTGTTCAATTCCCTTTTCTTCCCATGTACTGAATGATCTGTTGAGCTGCTTGCAGAAAAATACTTTTCACTGTACCTCGGTACACGTGACAATAAACAAATCCAATCCAATCCAATCCAACTTGCGTCCCGCTGACGCCAGGCATCCAGCTCCTTTGTGGCTGGGCAAATGTCTCTCATATCACTGTTGGGACTAGGGCTTTCTGCATTGCCAGGAGGCCTGAATGGACGTTCCGAAGCTAGGTGAACTGGTCTACTAGGGAATCCCTAATAGCCCATTTCCCCACCAACTTGCTATCGGGATTATTGTCCCTATTGCGGTCCCTTGCCCCTCTGCATGGATACTGCATCACCAGTTGGCACGCTGGGTAGGTTCAGTTATTTGTGGCCTTACCATCCTGGGCAACGAAACCTTAGGGGCCCTCGGGGCAATAACCAGGGAATTATCTCAACTCAGGTTGTTTGCCATAAAGAACCGGTATGCTCTTGACTATCTCGCCTGCGTCTTTGTGGGCCTGGCCATCCTTAAATGCGTGATGGGTAAAATGCAGGGTGCGTTGGAACGGATAGCCACCCCTAGAGTCTTGACTGTTAGGGTCCACGAGGGTGCAGCGGCCGATTGGGTGCTGCAATAGGATTTTGAAATGCAGCAACGAGTTTTCTTAGTTGCGGGGCTATAACTACAGCTAGGAAAGAGATGGGTTATCATGAAATTATAAAAGGAGGGAATGAGGAAGTGAGCAGACGAATATGATAGACAGTAGGACACTAAGGGTAATGTGTTCACAGACAGAGAACAAAGGGATAAGCACAGCATGGCTTTGAAGGGGGAGGGGAGCTTTGCCTCGTGGAGAGTGGTGAAAGGGATGCTGGGTAGCAGGAGGCCAAGGATAAGTGAGCCAATTAGGATATATGACCAGGTCAGGAGGTGTGTAAAATAACCAATGGGAAGTTTGTATGCGAATCTTGATGTAATTTGAAGTATATCTCCAGTGTTCCTTTGTTCTGAGTTTCTTTTTATCCTGGGCTCTGCAGAAGACAGTGTGTGTGTCCTGAGGTCCTATGGATTGAGTCCGCCTTGCAAGTTAGTTATTATTAAATGATATGATACCTGCAAATCCATCTCAGATTTTATTGAATCTCGACTGACAGCAAAATAATCAGCGATTAACAGACACTGAGAGATACAGAGAGAGATACAGAGAAATGTACAGAGAGAGATGCAGAGAGAGAGATACAGAGAGAGATACAGAGATAGAGATACAGAGGAAGATACAGAGAAAGAGATACAGAGAGATACAAAGAGAGATATGGAGAGATACGTAGAGAGAGAGATACACACAGACATAGATATAGAGACAAATACAGAGAGAAGTACAAAGAGTGATACATAGACAGAGAGATGCAGAGACATACAAAGACAGATACACGAAGGCAGAGAGGTACAGAGACAGATACAGGGACAGATACACACATAAAGAGCGATACAGATACCGGCACAGGGACAGATACACACAGACAGAGAGATACAGAGAGATACGGGGAGATACGTTGAGAGAGATACAGAGAGAGATACAGAGGGGGTACAGAGACACCGATATACAGAGACAGATACAGAGACAGATACACACAGACAGAGAGATACAGAGAGAGATACAGAGGTGTAAAAAGAGAGATACAGAGAGAGATACAGAGGGAGATACAGAAAGAGATACAGAGGGAGGTACAGAGACACACAGAGATACAGAGATAGACACAGGGAGAGATACACACACACAGACATACAGGAATGCAGTCCCGTGTTCTGCTGGTCACGGATGCCACCTTTTCTCCCTGCCAAACTTCCCCCTGCCCTCCGTTCTGACTCTAGAGATAGGGGCTGACTCTAGCCGTTAGGGGCAGCACTGCAGCATGGTGGTTAGCATAAATGCTTCACAGCTCCAGGGTCCCAGGTTCGGTTCCCGGCTGGGTCACTCTCTGTGCGGAGTCTGCACGTCCTCCCCGTGTGTGCGTGGTTTCCTCCGGGTGCTCCGGTTTCCTCCCACAGTCCAAAGATGTGCAGGTTAGCTGGATTGGCCATGCTAAATTGCTCGTAGTGTCCTAAAAACAAGTAAGGTTAAGGGGGGGGTGGTTGTTGGGTTACGGGTATAGGGTGGATGCATGTGTTTGAGTAGGGTGATCATTGTTCGGCACAACATCGAGGGCCGAAGGGCTTGTTCTGTGCTGTACTGTTCTATGTTCTAGAAATGTCCTGGTGACTAACATTAGACTGACTGCTCTGTCACTCCAGGGTTTATCCCTCTCTCCTTTTATAAACAGGATGGGACATTGAAAATCCCCCAGTCCCCTGGAATCACTCAGATATCAATGGGGATTGAATGTCAGGGTCAGTGTTTGCACTATTTCCACACTGCATCCCTCAGTCACTGTCACACAGCCCATTCAGAAGTGAATTACTGCTCTGGTCATTTCCATCTTGGAAGGATTGAATGCATGTTCTTCAGTTCCAGTCACATTCTCAGTCCCTATCCCCTATCCACACACCGCTCTCCTGCTGAAATCGGAGTCTGTTCAGAATCTCCGCACTCCCTTTGACCCTGAACTTATTATAGAACAAAGAACATAGAACATTACAGCGCAGTACGGGCCCTTCGGCCCTCGATGTTGCGCCGACCTGAGAAACCACCTGAAGCCTATCTGACCTACACTATTCCATTTTCATCCATATGTCTATCCAGTGACCACTTAAACCCCCTTAAAGTTGCCGAGTCTACTATTGTTGCAGGCAGGGCGTTCCACGCCCCTACTACTCTCTGAGTAAAGAAACTGCCTCTGACATCTGTCCTATATCTACCACCCCTCAATTTATAGCTATGTCCCCTCGTGTTGGTCATCACCATCCGAATAAAAATACTCTCACTGTCCACCCTATCTAACCCTCTGGCTATCTTATATGTCTCTATTAAGTTACCTCTCAGCCTTCTCCTCTCTAACGAAAACAACCTCAAGTCCCTGAGCCTTTCCTCGTAAGACCTTCCCTCCATACCAGGCAACATCCTTGTAAATCTCGTCTGAAACCTTTCCAAAGCTTCCACATCCTTCCTATAATGTGGTGACCAGAACTGCACGCAGTACTCCAAGTGCGGCCGCACCCACGTTTTGTACAGCTGCAGCATGACCTCGTGGCTCCGAAACCCAATCCCCCTACTGATAAAGGCTAGCACACCATATGCCTTCTTAACAGCCCTATTAACCTGGGTTGCAACTTTCATGGATTTATGTACCTGGATGCCGAGATCTCTCTGTTCATCTACACTACCAAGAATCTTGCCATAAGCCCAGTACTCTGCATTCCTGTTACTCCTTCCAAAGTGAACCACTTCGCATTTTTCCGCATTAAATTCCATCTGCCACCTCTCACCCCAGCTCTGCAGCTTATCTATGTCCCTCTGTAACCTATAACATCCTTCAGCACTATCCACAACTCCACCGACCTTCGTGTCATCTGCAAATGTACTAACCCATCCTTCTACATCTACACACTCCTCCAGGTCATTTATAAAAATGACAAACAGCAGTGGCCCCAAAACAGATCCTTGCGGTACACCACTAGTAACTGAACTCCAGGATGAACATTTGCCATCAACCACCACCCTCAGTCTTCTTTCAGCTAGCCAATTACTGATACAAACCGATAAATCACCTCCAATCCCATACTTCCGTATTTTCTGCAATAGCCTACCGCGGGGAACCTTATCAAACGCCTTACTGAAATCCATATACACCACATCAAACGTACATAGAATAGAACAGTACAGCACAGAACAGGCCCTTCGGCCCTCGATGTTGTGCCGAGCAATTATCACCCTACTCAAACCCACATATCCACCCTGTACCCGTAGCCCAACAACCCCCCCCCCCCTTAACCTTACTTTTTAGGACACTATGGGCAATTTAGCATGGCCAATCCACCTAACCCGCACATCTTTGGACTGTGGGAGGAAACCGGAGCACCCGGAGGAAACCAACGCACACACGGGGAGGACGTGCAGACTCCGCACAGACAGTGACCCAGCCGGGAATCGAACCTGGGACCCTGGAGCTGTGAAGCATTTATGCTAACCACCATGCTACCATGCTGCCCTAAACGCTTTAACCTCATCCACCTGTTTGGCCACCTTCTGAAAAAACTCAATAAGGTTTGTGACAAACAGCAGTGGCCCCAAAACAGATCCTTGCGGTACACCACTAGTATATTCAGATGTTCGCCATTCCCAATCCAGCACAGACGCCATGGCCTCACCCCAGCCGCAGAATAATCCATCATCTGTGTCTGTGCTAAATCCAGACTGGAGTATTGCGATAAAATTTTAGGCAACCAATTGCTGTTACAAATCTTAATGAAGCACAATCACCACCATCTCAGCTGTCCATATCCTAACCCTTACCCAATCCCAGTCACCTCCCATCCCTATTCTCACTGATCCACATTGGTTCCCAATCTGGCAGCATCTCAATAGCAATATTCTCATTCTGAGATTGAAATTCTCCACAGTCTCACACATCATTTTTATCATTTCCAACGAATGTGAAATCAGATAATTTTCATTCCATGTCCTGTTATGCTATTCGGAAGATAGTGGAGGTGATGAGGATGAGTTTCTGGATGTTGTGTTGTTGGGAAGTTAGTGGGGGTCATGAGGATGGGAGTCTGGAGGCTGTGTTATTGGGACGTTAGTGAAGGTGATGAGGATGGATTTCTGGAGGCTGTGTTATTGGGGCGTTAGTGGCTGTGATGAGGATGGGTTTCTGAAGGCTGTGTTATTGGGAAGTTAGTGGAGGTGATGAGGATGGGTTTCTGGAGGCTGTGTTATTGGGAAGTTAGTGGGTGTGATGAGGATGGGTTTCTGGAGGCTGTGCTATTGGGAGGTAAATGAAGGTGATGAGGATGGGTTTGTGCAGGTTGTGTTATTGGGAAGTTAGTGAAGGTGAGGAGGATGGGTTTCTGGACGTTGCGTTATTGGGATGTTAGTGGAGGTGACGTGGGTGGGATTGTGGACGTTGTGTTATTGGGAAGTTAGTGGAGGTGGTGAGGATGAGTTTCTAGACGTTATGTGTTTGGGAAGTTAATGGAGGTGATAAGGATGGATGTCTGAAGGTTGTGTTATTGGAAAGTTGGTGGAGGTGCTGTGGATGCGTTGCTAGAGGCTGCGTTATTGCGATTTTAGTGGAGGTGATATTTTTCAGGCGGGTGTTTGATTGGATAGTTAGTGGAGGTGCTCTGGATGGGTTATTGGAGTTTGTGTTATTGGGAAGTTCGTGGAGGTGATGTGGTTGGGTTTCTGGAGGTTGTGTTATTGGGGAGTTTGTGGACGTCATGTGGATATGTTTCTGGAGGTTCTGTTATTGGAGAGTTAGTGGGTGTGATGAGTATTAGTTTCTGGACGTTGTGTTATTGGGAAGTTACTGGACGTGATGAGGATGAGTTTCTGCAGGTTGTGTTATTGGGAAGTTAGTGGGGGTGATGAGGATGGGTTTATGGAGGCAGTGCTATTCGAATGTTGGTGGAGGCGATGTGGATGAAGTTCTGGATGTTGTGGTGTTGGAACATTAGTGGAGATGATGAGGAATGGTTTCTGGAAGGTTGTGTTATAGGGAAGTTTGTGGAGGTGATGAGGATGCGTTGCTGGAGGCTGTGTTATTGGGTGGTTAGTGGGGTGATCAGGATGGGTTTATGAAGGTTGTGTTATTGAGATGTTTTTGGAGGTGATGAAAATGGGTTTCTGGGGGCTGTGTTATTGGAGAGATAGTGGAGGTGATGAGAATGGGTCTGGAAGCTGTGTTATTGGGAAGTTAGTGGAGGTGATGTGGACGGGATTCTGGACGTTGTGTTATTGGGTAGTTAGTGGGTGTGATGAGGATGGGTTTCTGGAGGTTATGTTATTGTGAAGTTCGTGATTGTGATCAGGATCGGTTTGTGCAGGTTGTGTTATTGGGAAGTTAGTGGTGGTGATGAGGATGGGTTTCTGGCCGTTGTGTTATTGGGACGTTAGTGGGGGTGATGAGCGTGTGTTTCTGGAGGCGGTGCTATTGGAATGTTGGTGGAGGTGATGTGGATGTTGATCTGGATGTTGTGGTGTTGGGAAATTAGTGGAGATGACGAGGAAGGGTTTCTGGTGGCTGTGTTATTGGGAAGTTAGTGGAGGTGACGTGGATGGGTTTCCGGAGGCTGTGTTATTCGGTAGTTAGTGGGTGTGACGAGGAAGGGTTTCTGGAGGTTGTTTTATTGGGAAGTTAATGGAGGTGATGAGGATGAGGTTCTAGACGTTGTGTGGTTGGGAAGTTAGTGGAGGTGATAAGGATGGATGTCTGATGGTTGTGGTATTGGAAAGTTAGTGGAGGTGCTGTGGATGCGTTGCTGGAGGCTGTGTTATTGCGATTTTAGTGGAGGTGATATTTTTCAGGCGGGTGTTTGATTGGATAGTTAGTGGAGGTGCTCTGGATGGGTTATTGGAGTTTGTGTTATTGGGAAGTTAGTGGAGGTGATGTGGATGGGTTTCTGGAGGTTGTGTTATTGGGGTGTTTGTGGAGGTCATGTGGATATGTTTCTGGAGGTTCTTTTATTGGGAGGTTAGTGGGTGTGATGAGGATGGGTTTCTGGAGGTTGTGTTATTGGGAAGTTAGTGGGGGTGATGAGGATGGGTTTCGGGAGCTTGTGTTATTGGGAAGATAGTGGGGGTGATACGGATGGTTTTCTGGAGGCTGTGCTATTGGAATGTTGGTGGAAGTGATGTGGATGAATGTCTGGATGTTGTGGTGTTGGAAAATTAGTGGAGATGGTGAGGAATGGTTTATGGAGGCTGTGTTATTGGGAAGTTTGTGCAGGTGATGCGGATGCGTTGCTGGAGGCTGTGTTATTGAGAGGTTAGTGTGGTGATCAGGATGGGTTTATGAAGGTTGTGTTATTGAGATGTTTGTGGAGATGATGAGAATGAGTTTCTGAGGGCTGTGTTATTGGGGAGATAGTGGAGGTGATGAGGATGATTTTCTCGATGTTGTGTTATTGGGAAGATTGTCGGGGAGATGAGGATGGGTGTTTGGAAGCTGTGTTATTGGGAAGTTAGTGACGGTGATGAGGATGGGTTTCTGGACGTTGTGTTATTGGGACGATAGTGGAGGTAACCTGGATTGGTTTTTGGACTTTGTGTTATTGGAAAGTTAGTGGGGGTGATGTGGATGGGCTTCTGGAGGTTGTGTTATTTGGAGGTTAGTGGGTGCGATGAGGATGGGTTTATGGACGTTGTGTTATTGGGAAGTTAGTGGAGGTGATGAGGATGAATTTCTGCAGGTTGTGTTATTGGGAAGTTAGTGGGGGTGATGCGGATGTTTTTCTGGAGGCTGTGCTATTGGAATGTTGGTGGAGGTGATGTGGATGAAGATCTGGATGTTGTGGTGTTGAAAAATTAATGGAGATGATGAGGAATGCTTTCTTGAGGCTGTGTTTTTGGGAAGTTTGTGGAGGTGATGAGGATGCGTTTCTGGAGGCTGTGTTATTGGGAGGTTAGTGGGTGATCGGGATGGGTTTATTAAGGTTGTGTTATAGAGATGTTTGTGGAGGTGATAAGAATGGGTTTCTGGGGGCTGTGTTTTTTGGGAGATAGTGGAGGTGATGAGGATGATTTTCTGGATGTTGTGTTATTGGGAAGATAGTGGGGGTGATGAGGATGGGTGTCTGGAGGCTGTGTTATTTGGAAGTTAGTGAAGGTGATGAGGATGGGTTTCTGGAGGCTGTGTTATTGGGAAGTGAGTGGAGGTGATGTGGACGGGTTTCTGGACGTTGCCTTATTGGGAAATTAGTGGGGGTGATGAGGATGGGTTTTGGAGGTTGCGTTATTGTGAAGTTAGTGGAGGTGATGTGGACGGGTATCTGGATGCTGTGCTATTGGGACGTTAGTGGAGGTGACGTGGATGGGTTTCTGGAGGCTGTGTCATTGGGAGGTTAGTGGGGTGATCAGGATGGGTTTATGAAGGTTGTGTTATTAAAATGTTTGTGGAGGTGATGAGAATGTGTTTCTGGGGCCTCTGTTATTGGGGATATAGTGGAGGTGATGAGGATGGGTTTCTGAATGTTGTGTTGTTGGGAAGTTAGTGGAGGTGATGAGAATGGGTGTCTGGAGGCTGTGTTATTGGGAAGTTAGTGAAGGTGTTGAGGATGTGTTTCTGCATGTTGTATTATTGGGAAGTTAGTGACGGTGATGAGGATGGGCTTTGTTCCTGGGAGGTTAGTGGGTGTGATGAGGATGGGTTTCTGGATGTTATGTTATATGGAAGTTAATGGGGGTGATGATGGAATTCTGCAGTTTGTGTTGTTGGGAAGTTAGTGAAGGAGATGAGGATGAGTTTCTTGACGTTGTGTTTCTCGGGAGTTAGTGTGTGATGTGGAAGGGTTTCTGGAGGTTGTGTTATTGGGAAGTTAGTGGGGGTGATGAGGATGGGTTTCTGGAGCTTGTGTTATTGGGAAATTAGTCGGGGTGATGAGGATGTGTTTCTGGAGATTGTGTTATTGGGAAGTTGGTGGAGGTGATGAGGATGTTTTTCTGGTGGTTGTGCTTTTGGGAAGTTAGTGGGGGTGATGAGGATGAGTTTCTGGACGTTGTGTTATTCGGGAGTTAGTGGGTGGGATGAGGATGGGTTTCTGAAAGTTGTTTTATTGGGAAGTTAGTGGTGGTGATGTGGATTGGTTTCTGGAGGTTGTTTTATTGGGAAGTTAGTGGGTGTAATGAGGATGCGTTTCTGGAGGTTTTGTTGTGAAGTTAGTGGAGGTGACGTGAATGGGTTTGTGCAGATTGTGTTGTTGGGAAGTTAGCTCCGCATTTTCGGCGGGAGCAGTGTCCAGGGGCCTGCCGGCTTGGTAAGTTTACCTTTAAAAAATTACCGTTAGAGCTGCAGGAAATCGGTCGTCGGGTTTTCTGGGAAGATTTGTTAGTACCTGTATATATAAGTTATGCGGTTGCTAAACCCGAGACTATACATGTGCAGTGTTCCCACCCTTCTACCTCCTCCAACCTTAGGGGTTTAATGAATATCAGGTAAGCTCTTCCTTTCCTTTTCTTGTTTTATCTAGAGGGTGTGGCAGAGAAGGCAGTACAATGTTCTTCCTGCAGAATGTTTAAGATGAGGGACACCGTCAGTGTCCCTGCTGATTTCATCTGTGGGAAGTGCACCAATCTTGTGTTGTTGGGAAGTTAGTGAAGGAGATGAGGATGAGTTTCTTGACGTTGTGTTTCTCGGGAGTTAGTGTGTGATGAGGAAGGGTTTCTGGAGGTTGTGTTATTGGGAAGGTAGTGGAGGTGCTGAGGATGGGTTTCTGAAGGATGGGTTTCTGAAGGGGAAGGGCAGCACGGTAGCATGGTGGTTAGCATAAATGCTTCACAGCTCCAGGGTCCCAGGTTCGATTCCCGGCTTGGGTCACTGTCTGTGTGGAGTCTGCACGTTCTCCCCGTGTCTGCGTGGGTTTCCTCCGGGTGCTCCGGATTCCTCCCACAGTCCAAAGATGTGAGGGTTAGGTGGATTGGCCATGCTAAATTTCCCGTAGTGTAAGGTTAATGGGGGGATTGTTGGGTTACGGGTATAGGGTGAATCCGTGGGTTTGAGTAGGGTGATCATTGCTCGGCACAACATCGAGGGCCGAAGGGCCTGTCCTGTGCTGTACTGTTCTATGTTCTATCTCCAGCTCCTCAAAAACCGTGTTAGGGAACTGGAGCTTGATCTGGGTGAACTTCGGATCATTCGGGAGGCATAGGGGGTCATAGATAGAAGCTTCAGGGAGGTATTTACGCCAAAGAATAATGATAGATGCGTTACCGTGAGAGGGGCTGGGGGGGAAGCAGTCAGTACTGGAATCCCCTGTGGTCGTTCCCCTTAGTAACAAGTATACCGCTTTAGATACTGTTGGGGTCAGCCATGGGGTGCAGGTCTCTGGCACAGAGTTTCTCCCTGTTGCTCAAAAGGGACGGGGTGAGAGGAGTAGAATATTAGTCATTGGAGACTCCATAGTTAGGGGGATAGATAGGAGATTCTGTGGGAACGAGAGAGAATCGCGGTTGGTGCGTTGCCTCCCAGGTCCCAGGGTCTCCGATGTCTCTGATCATGTTTTCGGGATCCTTAAGGGGGAGGGGGAGCAGCCCCAAGTCGTGGTCCACAAAGGCTCCAACGACATAGGTAGGAAAAGGGATAGGGATGTAAGGCAGGAATTCAGGGAACTAGGGTGGAAACTTAGAGCTAGAACAAGTAGAGTTATTACCACAGGGTTGTTCGCCGTGCCACGTGTTAGCGAGACGAGGAATAGGGAGAGAGAGCAGTTGAACACGTGGCTGCAGGGATGGTGCAGGAGGGAGGGTTTCAGAATCCTGGACAATTGGGGTTCATTCTGGGGTAGATGGGACCAGTATAAAGGAGATGGTCTACACCTGGACAAGAGGGGTACTAATATTTAAGGATTTAAGGGTTATGGTGTTCCGGCCGGAAAGTGGAGCTGAGTCCACAAAAGATCAGCCATGATCTCATTGAATGGCGGATCAGGCTCAAGGGGCCAGATGGCCTACTTCTGCTCCTAGTTCTTATGTTCTTATGTTCTTAATATCCTGGGGTGGGGGGGGGGGGGGGTTTGCTAATGCTCTTTGGGAGGGTTTAAACGAGTTCAGCAGGGGATTGGAAACCTGAATTGTAGCTCCAGTACACAAGTGGTTGAGAATAGCGAGGTCATGAGTAAGGTTTCAAAGTTGCAGGAGTGTACCGGAAGGAAGGTGGTTTAAAGTCAATCTACTTCAATGCCAGGAGCATCCGGAATAAGGTCGGTGAACATGAGGCATGGGTTGGTACCTGGGACTTCGATGTTGTGGCCATTTCTGAGACATGGATAGAGCAGGGCGAGGAATGGCTGTTGCAGGTGCCGGGGTTTAGATATTTCAGTAAGCTCAGAGAAGGTGGTAAGAGAGGGGAGGGGTGGCATTGTTAGTCAAGGACAGTATTACGGTGGCTGAGAGGACATTTGATGAGGACTCGAATACTGAGGTAGTATGGGCTGAGGTCAGAAACAGGGATGGAGAGGTCACCTGTTAGGGCTGTTCTATAGGACTCGGAAAAGTTCCAACGATGTAGAGGAAAGGATTGCAAAGATGATTCTGGATGGGAGCGAAAGTAACAGGGTAGTTGTTAAGGGGTACTTTAACTTTCCACATATTGACTGGAAACACTATAGTTCGAGTACTTTAGATGTGTCCGTTTTTGTCCAATGTGTGCAGGAGGCTTTCCTGACACAGTATGTAGATAGACCAACAAGAGGCGAGGCCGTATTGGATTTGGTACTGGGTTATGAACCAGGACAAGTGTTAGATTTGGAGGTAGGTGAGCACTTGGGTGACAGTGACCACAATTCGATTACGTTTTCTTCAGTGATGGAAAGGGATAGGTATATACACCGGAAGGCAAGAGTTATAGCTGGGGGAAAGACAATTATGATACGAACTGGCAAGACTTAGGATGCATCGGCTGGAGAGGAAAACTGCAGGGGATGGAAACAATGGAAATGTGGAGCATGTTCAAGGAACAGCTACTGCGTGTCCTTGATAAATATGTACCTGTCAGGCAGGGAAGACGTGGTCGAGCGAGGGAACCATGGTTTACTAAAACAGTTGAAACACTTGTCAAGAGGAATAAGGAGGTTTATATAAAGATGAGACGTGATGGTTCAGTTGGGGCGCTTGAGAGTTACAAGTTAGCTAGGAAGGCTCCAAAGAGAGAGCTAAGAAGAGCGCGGCGAGGATATGAGAAGTCTTTGGCAGGTAGGATCAAGGATAAACATAAAGATTTATATAGCTATGTTGTGAATAAAATAATGACTAATGTAAGGGTAGGGCCAGTTAAGGACAGTAGTGGGAAGTTGTGCGTGGAGTCCGAGGAGATAGGCGAGGTGCTAAATGACTATTTTTCATCTGAAAAAGAAAATGTTTTCGAGGAGAATACTGACATACAGGCGATTAGACCAGAAGGTCTTACGGTTCATAAGGAGGATGTCTTATCGATTCTGGAAAGTGTGAAAATAGATAAGTCCCCTGGGCCGGATGGGATTTATCCTAGGATTCTCTGGGAAGCTAGGGAGGAGATTGCAGAGCCTTTAACTTTGATGTTTAAGTCATCTTTGTCTACAGGAATAGTGCCAGAAGACTGGAGGATAGCAAATGTCCCCTTGTTAAAGAAGGGGGGTAAAGATAACCCCGGTAAGTGAGCCTTACATCTGTTGTGGGAAAAAGTCTTGGAAAGGTTTATAAGAGATAGGATGTATAATCATCTGGAAAGGAATAATTTGATCAGAGATAGTCAACATGGTTTTGTGAAGGGTAGTTCGTGCCTCACAAACCTCATTCAGGTCTTCGAGATGGTGACCAAACAGGTGGATGAGGGTAAAGCAGTTGATGTGGTGTATATGGATTTCAGTAAAGCGTTTGATAAGGTTCCCCACGGGAGGCTACTACAGAAAATGCAGAGGCATGGGATTCTGGGTGATTTAGCAGTTCGGATCAGAAATTGGCTCTTTGGAAGAAAACAAAGGGTGGTGGTTGAGGGGAAATGTTTAGACTGGAGTCCAGTTACGAGTGGTGTACCACAAGGATCTGTTTTGGTGCCGCTGCTGTTTGTCATTTTTATAAATGACCTGGAGGATGGCGGAGAAGGATGGTGAGTAAATTTGCAGATTACACTAAAGTCGGTGGAGTTGTGGACAGTACAAAATGATGTTACAAGTTACAGAGGGACATAGATAAGCTGCAGAGCTGGGCTGACAGGTGGCAAATGGAGTTTAATTCAGGAAAGTGTGAGTTGATTCATTTTGCAAGGAATAACAGGAAGACAGAGTACTGGGCTAATGGTATGATTCTTGTTAATGTGGACGAGCAGTGTGATCTCGGTGTCCATGTCCATAGATCCCTGAAAGTTGCCACCCAGGTTGAGAGGGTTGTTAAGAAGGCGTACGGTGTGTTAGTTTTATTGGTAGGGGAATTAAGTTTCGGCGCCATGAGGTCATGTTGCAGTTGTAAAAAACTCTGGTGCGGCCGCATTTGGAGGATTGTGTGCAGTTCTGGTCGCCGCATTATATGAAGGACGTGGAAGCATTGGAAAGAGTACAGAGGAGATTTACAAGAATGTTGCCTGGTATTGAGGGAAGGTCATATGAGGAAAGGCTGATGGACTTGAGGCTGTTTTCGTTAGAGAGAAGGAGAAGAGGTGACTTATTTGAGGCATACAAGATGATTAGAGGATTAGATCGGTTGGACATCGAGAGCCTTTATCCTCGGATGGTGATGTCCAGCACGAGGGGACATAGCTGTAAATTGAGGGGTGACAGATATAGGACAGATGACAGTGGTAGGTTCTTTACTCAGAGAGTAGTAAGGGCGTGGAATACCCTGCCTGCAACAGGAGTGGACTCGCCGACACTAAACACATTCAAATGGTCATTGGATAGGCATATGGACGTTAAGGGAATAGTTCGAGGGACGTTAGAAGGGTTTCACAGGACGGCGCAACAATGAGGGCCGAAGGGCCTGTGTTGAGCTGTAATGTTCTATGTTCTATACTGACACGCTGGCCCGCACTCGTGCTGACCGCTTTGCATCACTGCTGGCCCGCGCCCTTTACCAACCCCCTCGCGCCCCACCCGACCCCATCGCCCCCCACACCCGAAACCCTCGACCCCACCCGACACCCTCGCCCCCCAACCGACACCCTCGCCCCCCAACCGACACCCTCGCCCCCCAACTGACACCGTCGCCCCACACCCGACACCGTCGCCCCACACCCGACACCCTCGCCCCCCACCCGACACCCTCGCCCCCCAACCGACACCCTAGCCCCCCAACCGACACCGTCGCCCCACACCCGACACCGTCGCCCCACACCCGACACCCTCGCCCCCCACCCGACACCCTCGCCCCCCAACCGACACCCTAGCCCCCCAACCGACACCGTCGCCCCACACCCGACACCGTCGCCCCACACCCGACACCCTCGCCCCCCACCCGACACCCTCGCCCCCCACCCGACACCCTAGCCCCCCAACCGACACCGTCGCCCCACACCCGACACCGTCGCCCCACACCCGACACCCTCGCCCCCCACCCGACACCCTCGCCCCCCACCCGACACCCTCGCCCCCCAACCGTCACACTCGCCCCCCAACCGACACACTCGCCCCCCACCGGACACACTCGCCCCCCACCCGACACACTCGCCCCCCACCCGACACACTCGCCCCCCACCCGACACACTCGCCCCCCACCCGACACACTCGCCCCCCACCCGACAAACTCGCTCCCCGACACACTCGCCCCCCGACACACTAGCACCCCGACACACTAGCACCCCGACACACTAGCCCCCCGACACACTCGCCCCCGATACACGCGCCCCCCGATACACTCTCCCCCCGACCCACTCGCTCCCGACCCACTCGCCCCCTGACCCACTCGCCCCCTGACCCACTCACCCCCTG
Source organism: Scyliorhinus canicula (assembly GCF_902713615.1). Classification (NCBI taxonomy): domain Eukaryota; kingdom Metazoa; phylum Chordata; class Chondrichthyes; order Carcharhiniformes; family Scyliorhinidae; genus Scyliorhinus; species Scyliorhinus canicula. The sequence continues at coordinate 2,289,953 of NW_024055733.1, forward strand.
ACCCACTCACCCCCTGACCCACTCACCCCCTGACCCACTCACCCCCTGACCCACTCACCCCCTGACTTATTGATATCCTCACCCACTCACCTCACCCACACACCCTGACCCATTGAGATCCTTACTGCCCCACACCCTGACCCACAGATCCTAACCGACTCACATTCTGATTCACTCACATCCTGACCCTCTCACTAACTGACCCAATCACATCCACTGACCCCCTGAAAACATGACCCATTCACATCCTTACTCACTCGCACGCTGACCCACACACATTCTGACCCACACACTCCCTGAGCAACTGACATCCAGTCCCAATTACATCCTGACCCACTCAAGTTGTTCCCCTCACATCTTGACCCATTCACTTACCGATCCAGTCACGTCCTGACCCACTCGCGTCCTGACCCACTCGCGTTCTGACCCACTCGCGTCCTGACCCACTCACGTCCTGACTCAATCACGTCCTGACCCCTCACATTCTGACCCACTCAATTTGGGTCCCCCTCGCGTTCTGACCCATTCACTTCCCGACCACCTCACATCCAGACTGCCTCACATCCTGACTCACTCACATCTTGACCCAGGGAGAGAGGGGGCCAGGGAGAGATGGACAGAGAGAGAGGCCAGAGAGAGATTGACAGAGAGAGGGGCCAGAGAGAGATGGACAGAGAGAGATTGACAGAGAGAGGTGCCAGAGACAGATTGACAGAGAGGAGCCAGAGAGAGATTGACAGAGAGAGGGGCAGAGAGAGAGATGGACAGAGAGTGGGGCCAGAGAGGGGGCCAGGGAGGGAGAGGGGGCCAGGGAGGGAGCCAGGGAGGGAGAAGGGGCCAGGGAGGGAGAGGGGCCAGGGAGAGAGAGGGGGCCAGGGAGAGCGAGGGTGCCAGGGAGGGAGGGGCCAGGGAGGGAGAGGGGCCAGGGAGGGAGAGGGGGCCAGGGAGGGAGAGTGGGCCAGGGTGAGAGAGGGGGCCATGGTGAGAGAGGGGGCCAGGGTGAGAGAGTGGGCCAGGGTGAAAGAGGGGGCCAGGGAGAGAGGGGGCTAGGGAGAGAGAAGGGGCCAGGGGCAGAGGGGTCCAGGGAGAGAGGGGGGGCAGGGAGAGGGGGACAGGGAGAGAGAGGGGGCCAGGGAGATAGGGGCCAGGGAGAGAGAGGGGGACAGGGAGAGAGTGGGCGACAGGGAGAGAGAGGGGGACAGGGAGGGAGAGGGGGGCAGTGAGAGGGGGACAGGGAGAGGGGGACAGGGAGAGGGGGACAGGGAGATGGGGACAGGGAGAGAGAGGGGGATAGAGAGAGAGAGGGGGCCAGGGAGAGAGAGGGTGCCAGGGAGAGAGAGGGGGCCAGGGAGAGAGAGGGGGCCAGGGAGAGAGAGGGGCCAGGGAGAGAGGGGGCCAGGGAGAGAGGGGGCCAGGGAGAGAGAGGGGGCCAGGGAGAGAGAGGGGGCCAGGGAGACAGAGGGACTGAGAGAGAAATGGACAGGAAGAGAGAGAGGAACAGGGAGAGGGACAGGGAGAGAGAGGGACAGGGAGAGAGAGGGACAGGGAGAGAGAGGGACAGGGAGATTGTCACAGAGAGAGTGATGACACAGAGAGTGAGGACACAGAGTGAGTACACAGATGGTAAGGGACCCAGAGGGTGACGGACCCAGTGGGTGAGGGACACAGAGGGTGAGGGACACTGAGGGTGAGGGAGACAATGAGGGAGACAGAGAGTGAGGGACACAGAGAGAAAGAGGTACACAGAGAAAGAGAAGGATAGAGTGAGATAGAAGGACACTGAGATACAGAGGGACATGGTCACAGACGGGAGAGTTATACAGTGAGGGACAGAGAGGGGCGGGCACACAGAGAGAAGTCTTGCAACACCAGGTTAAAGTCCAACAGGTTTGTTTCAAATACGAGCTTTCGGAGCGCAGCTCCTTCCTCAGGTGAAGGAGCTGTGCTCCGAAAGCTCGTGTTTGAAACAAACCTGTTGGACTTTAACCTGATGTTGTAATACTTCTTATTGTGCTCATCCCAGTCCAACACCGGCATCTCCACAACACGGAGAGAGTGAGGGACACACACAGATAAAGACCTACACAGCGGGTCAGGATCTGAGGTTTCGGGGATGTGTGAGGGGCAGGATGTGAGGGTTAGTGGACATGAGGGTGTGATGGTGTGAGGGGACCAGGACGTTAGGCAGTCCGGACATTGGGGTTATCAAATTGACCATTTTCATTAAATCCAAATTGTTTCATTATCAATTCTAATCTCAGGAATTGACTTCAGAGGATTTCAGTGAAAACTCCCATTGAACCCCCTTGTCTAATAAAGTGATGTTGTTGCCGATGACCCTGTAATGATTCGGGAATAAACTTTACATCTCACAGTGTGAAATAATCAAATTGAATCCAAATTTATAAAGCCGCTTATTGAAGAAATCTGTCTGTGAACAGCGTGTAAAATATGGAGTGAAACTTTGCAATGAGCTTTGTTTTTGTGACGAGGAATGGACGCAGGAATTAAGTTGTGTTTTATTCACGTTCTGTGATTTCAGGCTGTTTTTTACTCATTCTCTGGAAAGCCATCCAAAGGCGACAGACGAATAGTCATTCCAAACATGTCAGAAGTACTGAGAGAAACAAAAGAGAGAAGTAATGTCTCAGGAAATGGCTAAATCTGTTGCTATCGGCTGAATTAACATAACCATAGACAGGACGTGTCTTCCTTCAGGAAACACACCGAGGGGGGAATTCCTGACAGAAAGTCGATGGTGGGGTTTGCACACAGGTAACTGAGGAGATCACATTAAAATATATCCAGCCATTTCCCAAATGTTTGACAACATTTGTTGCTCTTCCAAAATTTAAGATACTTTGCCGTCTGTATTCTGTGAATCCTGCTGTGAAATATCTTCACTTCAATGTCCTTTCCCCAACAATATCCCCATATCCGTTTGTTTCATTGGGATTTGGAAATCAGCCAATCTCTGCTTTAAACTTAGTCAATATCTTTCCATGTGGAGAAATCACCAGGAATGTGTGATTTGATCTCCAGGGTTCGGTTGGAGAAACAGGGTAGAGTAAAGCTCCCTCTACACTGCCCATTAAACACTCCCAGGAAAGGTACAGCACGGGGTTAGATACAGAGTAAAGCTCCCTACACACTGCCCCATCAAACACTCCCAGGACAGGTATAGCACGGCGTTAGATATAGAGTAAAACTCCCTCTACCCTGTTCCCATCAAACACTCCCAGGACAGGTACAGCACGGGGATAGATACAGAGTGAATATCCCTCTACACTGTCCCCATCAAATACTACCAGGACAGGTACAGCACGGGGTCAGATACAGAGTAAAGCTCCCTCTACACTGTCCCCATCAAACACTCCCAGGACAGGTACAGCACGATGATATATACAGAGTAATGCTCTTTCCAAGGGCTCACCTAAAATGGCCACCGGTAAGTAACGTAAAATGGCTGTGTGCTGATTGTGAATTTTGTTTAGACAGATTCCCAGAGACAGAGCTGGCAAAGACCAACATACCTCTGGCAACTCCCCGCTGATGAGGACAAGCAGTCTTTCTCCAGCCTAACCCTGGGGATGGAATTACAAAGCGCTGCCTGCCTGGGGTTTTATCCACTGTTGCTGAGGTCATGTGGCTGGGAAACAGCTGATAACAATGAGCCAATTGATGTTGATATGAAAGTATCCACGTCTTGTATGGAGTTGCTTCAGTTTGAAGTGAGGTAGTATGAAATGAGGCAGTGTGGTGGAGAGGGTGACGGAGGATGCCGCTGCGATTCGTGATGGGTTTCATGGACGCTTCATTGAACTGCAAAGCGTGTCGTAGCACTGACCCAGAGAGAGAGAGAGGAGTGGAGTTCTCTCTGGGCTGTTCCATCACACTCAAGCTCTCGGAAAGCAGGGTTAGTGGTCGGAGCTTGTGGAATGGAGGAATGGCATCAGCTGAATACGTTATGGGAGGCGGCAGATCGGATTCGGGTTCCGGTTGGAATTCTTTTTTTAAAAATAAATTTAAGATACCCAATTATTTTTTTCCAATTAAAGGGGCAATTTAGCATGGCCAATCCACCTAACCTGCACATCTTTGGGTTGTGGGGGCGAAACCCACGCAGACACGGTGAGAATGTGCAAACTCGGGCCTCACGGTAGCATGGTGGTTAGCATCAATGCTTCACAGCTCCAGGGTCCCAGGTTCGATTCCCGGCTGGGTCACTGTCTGTGTGGAGTCTGCACGTCCTCCCCGTGTGTGCGTGGGTTTCCTCCGGGTTCTCCGGTTTCCTCCCACAGTCCAAAGATGTGCGGGTTAGGTGGATTGGCCATGCTAAATTGCCCGTAGTGTAGGGTTAGGGGGGGTTGTTGGGTTGCGGGTATAGGGATATATATATATATAGATATGTGGGTTTGAGTAGGGTGATCATGGCTCGGCACAACATCGAGGGCTGAAGGGCCTGTTCTGTGCTGTACTGCTCTATGTTCTATGTTCCACACAGACAGTGACCCAGGGCTGGGATTCGTACCCGCGTCCTCAGAGCCGTAGGAAGCAATGCCCCCCGGTTGGAATTCTTGTGGCCCTTTGGACCGGCGGGATTGAGTCTGGAACTTCCATTCCATGCAACATGACTGTTGCCTACTTTGGAGGGGCTGCCCGGGGTTTTCTCCGAGCCGTTGCCATTTTTGGACTTTGCAAACCTTTCGTGAGCTTTTTGCTGTTCGTGGCCAAAGCTCACGTTATGAACTGTGGACTTTAGTGAACTTTTCTTTGAATACTGCACGGTGTGATAATGAGTTTTGGTGCTGGGTTTAGAATTTTCTTTTTGCCTATGACAGACAACTTTACTTCCGGTAGTTTTTTGCTTCCTTACTGTTTTGCCTAATTATGTTAAATTGCTCTGCCACCTGGTAGTCCAGTGCCTTTGGGCGTGGTTCCATGATGGAGGAACCCTCTCTCCCCTGTCATCCCCGGATGTGTCTCTCCCCGTTGGTCTGTGCTCCCAGCTAGTAGGGGGGGGGGAGGATGAATAATAAACGTTTTTCTGGCGAGCGGTTTGGGATCAATATCTGGGTGAACTGGGGTTACCCATTTTTTTTTTGGGGGGGGGGGGGTGACAGACAGAGGGTGCTGAGTGCGAACATGAGCAGCTGTTTGCATTTAGCTGAATTTTCCTTTTTGATTTGTTCTTTCTTTGTCTCTTTCTGTGTTTCTCTATCTATATGTTGATGAACTTTGTTGTTATTGTATTGTCACTGTTTCCTTTTGCTATATTATTGTAATTCTATGCCTCTATGCCTTGTGATCATTTTGAATATTGTATTTTAAAGGTGTATTGAGGCCTTTTTATGCCTTGTGATAGTTTCTATATTTGGCACGTTACTATTAAAACATGTATCTGGGCCTGTAGCCACCAAAGTTGGCCATTCCCTCAATACAAAATGAAGGAACGCAAAGCTTGCAGGTTAAAATGGACAATGTGTGCAGCACAAATAGGCTGCACCAAGCCAATGTGAATGATGTCTGCTAAGAGAGCATACAGCACCGAAACGAACATTCCGCATAATAATGAGGCAATCTCCGGGATAGTTAACACAGCAATGGAACGATCCCAGGGAGAATGGACACAAATAGAGAAATGATTGCAACAGTGTATGCGAAACCAGACACCCCGGCACCAGCGGGGCTCGAAACAAAGCACCTGTAGGCCCGCCCAGTAGCCGAGAGTTAGCCTCAGTATTGGGGGGATTCAAACAAATCGATTGGGAAGAGACCCAATCGATTCCAAGCAGGTAAAGGGTCCGCCCAAAAGGGCGCGAAGCTCTAGGACCTATAAAAGACAGGTCCCACACTTAGTTCGTTCCTGTTAACCAGCCCTCCTCTCTGGACCAGCAACTCGACCAGCTTTTACCAAAGAAGGCCTTGACCGAGAGAGAGGAGAGGTTTGGGACAGCAGCCGCCAGCAAGTAAGTGTATCACAACGATCGCTACCAGAGATAGACACTCCTGACCCCTTTTTAACCCGTACCAACCTGATGTCTGCAGATCAGAGAAGAGCAAGAGGCCTTGTCCCCTGATCCGGCAGCTCCCTTTGAGATAAGTACTGGTTTATTTTGTAGTAGGAATCGTTTAATCAGCTTAGCGTGTGCATGGATAGTATTATAATTGTATTATAATAAACTCAGTTGTTTGAACTTACTAATTGGTGTCTGGTTTTATTTCTTTGAACCTGACCTTGAAACTTGTGGCGGTATCTTAACGATGCCTGGCGACTCCAGAGCTAAGTAACGAAACAGAGCCAAATTGGGTGTTAAGCACACTCGCCCAGAACGAGCAACATTTCGTGGCGACATCCAGACGGGGCTCGATTAGAAGTGCCCCCCCAACTCCGAGAGAACCCAGAAATTTGCATTTGATATACAACTGGGAAAAGGAGAAACCACAAGTGTTCAAGGAGTTCAAATCAATAGTCATAATTCGGAAGTGTGTTTTTGCATGCGTAACTAACAGGGTTGTAAGGTTAAACTGAGAGATTTTTGTTGCGACAAACTGTTGGACGCTTTATAAGTCGGAACATAGCGAAAGCCGTACCCGTATTTTAAAAGGCCTTATCATCCCTCGTTCCAAATTAAAGAGAGCATAGAGGAAAAGGAAATGGCCATGCGGGCAATGGAACGCCTCATGAACCCAGAGCAGTTCGTGGTCGCAGCGACCAACAGTAGAAGAGTAGGCCAGTGTCCCGTATGGGAGCTGGATCTCAGGAAGTACCTCAAAGGGAAAGGATGGCCCCTTTGGAGTGAGTTTTGTGTGAATGGGAAGACAGATCCCGGGAGTATGGGACATACTTGGTGGGAGAACCTATCTCAAATTTATAAAAAGAGTTTATGTAAAGCACGTCAGCCGATGGCAATTGTGTCCTTCTTGGCACAATTGCGAGGCACAGAGGAGGTCGTTCGGATGCTCCGCAAAGAATTAGAGGAAAAGAATAGAATGAGCAAAGTCGACATTTGCGATGTCGAAAAAGAAAACATAGAATTAAGAAGGAAGTTGGCAGAGAAGGATAGAGAGGTGAATGGTGCCAAGAGGACACATCAGTCTTGTCTAGCCCATCTGAGCAGTTCCCAAGCCCAGTATGAGAAAGCCTATCAGGATGTGCAGCGCGCAGTTCTGATAAGGGAAGATTCAGAGAAGCAGGTAGAGGCACTGCAAAGGCAATGCTCTGACCTAAAGGCAGCTTTAAGAGCACTCCATGCTGCCACCACTGAGCAAAGGCAAAGCATGGTGGATCATGCGAAATGTAGGAAGCAGATTGCGCAGCTGCAATCTCTGCTTTCCGTACAGAATGGGTTCCAAGAGACATTTGGGACCCAGTTAGATGAAGAAAATGCCCCAGATTGGCAGGAATTAAGCAAAACTGCGCAGCGCTATGTTCAGGGAACATGTGCGCCAGCAGCGCACCAGAAAAGGAAAGCGCCCCAACCCCCCACAGATAAGATAGCACCCGCACCTAGGAGCCCAGTCACCACCCAAAGAAAGGCAACCACAGAAGCCGCACCAGAGGCCACCTACATCACCCCCTTAACTGTAACACAACTAAGGGACGCGTGTGAGAAAACACCCCGTTCCTCCCCACTGCAGACCCCCACCAATTTTTCGCAAGAGTGAAGCAACAGGCAACCATGTACGGCTTGGATGAGCGAGAGCAGGTAAAGCTCACAGTGTTGAGTTTAGACTCATCAGTAGTAGCAGCCCTCCCTTACCCACAGAACGTTGGCGGAGGCACCCTTGAAGAGATGCATACATCTATTTTAGATGCGATAGTGTACAACAGGAGACCCAGTCGAAGGCCTAAATAAGTGTAGGCATAAGAGGACAGAGCACCCCACAGCTTTCGCAGGAAGGCTGTGGATTCATTTCACTGCCGTTTTTGGCGATTTAGACCGAGCGCATTTAACCCGCGATAATATGGTTAAATGGACCCGCACCATAATCTCCCACGCCACAGATGCAGGACAGAATGTCTGCTGCCGTTGTTACCCCTCAGAAGAGGCCCATAATGAAAAATGGGTATTGAAAAGATTGTCCCGCGCTTGGGAACAAACCGTCCAAGGCAAGGTTAAAGTAAAGACCCCAGAAGAAGCACAGGCTGCAGCTGATATACAGGCAGTAAGAGCGCACCAAAACCCCGCATGGGTAAATGAAGAAAAGAACGGCCCCCCACAGAGAGCGCAGGAATATTACAACTGCGGACAGTTAGGGCATTTCGCAAGGGAATGCAATGGCCCACAGAAATCTCAGAGGCCAGCAGACAGGCACTCTGACCAGGAACAAAGCAAAGCCAATACACAGTGCAGAGACGCAGTCAGGACAGACCAATGTGGACGGAACGGACTGACGGTGTTCGGGCTCCCCCACTTGAGTCTCTGACACCCTCTGGGACCGATTCGGTTCACCGGTGGTCACAGCAAAAATTAGAGGGAAGCCCATAGAATTACTTTGGGACACAGGAGGGTCCCGCACAACCATTAATTCCTCCACTACACCACAGGCAGACACGTGGGCCACTACAGCTTCAATTACACTCAGCGGATTCACAGGTCACTCAGAGCAGGGACACATAACAGCCCCAGTATCCATCCAGCTAGGGAATATCTCCACCTCGTTGTGTTAGTTAATCTGCCCCGCACAGCAGTACATGTACTGGGTATTGACTTCATGAATGCCCACAGCCTGTCGTTCGATCCAGTAAATCAGTGTGTCTAGAGCAGGGGTGGGCAAACTTTTCCGTGGAGGGGCCACATTCAGAAATTCACAATTTTAAAGGGCCGCATAGTATATTAAGTAAAATAATTAATATTTAAAATAGCCAAAATAAAAGGTTTTTAAAGAAAAAAAAAAGCAATTAATTTTTATTAATTAATATTTTAAAGAAGAAAATTTATATGAAACACATTTATTTGAAAAACAAAGTAACTCAGTTTAAAGAAAAAAAAGCAATTAATTTTTATTAATTAATATTTTAAAGTTGAAACTTCACATGAAACACATGTTGTGCCGAGCAATGATCACCGTACTCAAGTCAACGTATCCACCCTATACCAGTAACCCAACAGCCCCCCCCCCATTAACCTCAAAATTTACAAAAAAATTAATAAATAAAAAAAAAAAAATTTTTATTTGTTTTATTTTTTATTTTTATGACTTGATCTTGGTGGGCCGCATAAAGACCTTTGGCGGGCCGAGTTTGCCCGCCCCTGGTCTAGAGAATGGCAAAATCTGACAGAGCACACGCAACTCTCACAGTAGGAGAGTATGCAAACAGGATTAGCGCAGTAGGCGACTATTGTTTTGACCCGACCACGCTTAGCACGGACAAACAGGTTAGGGCAGTTTTGAACTGACACAGGACAGCATTCGCCAGTCACTGGCATAACTGCGGCAGAATGACTGGACAAGTTCAAGTTACTGGACCTGACCCAAGACCACAGAGACAGTACCAATTTCCCCTAGAAGCAGAGGGAGAAATTGGAAAGGTTTTAGAGAGCTTATTAGAGCAGGGTGTACTTATGACAATAGCCTCAACTAATAATGCACCTATTGGGCCAGTGAGGAAGCCCGACAGACCATTGATTATCGGGAACTCAACAAAGTTATCCCAGCAGTAGCCCCCACTGTAGCAACAAGTCCCGAGGCCATGCTCAAGCAGGGACTCCACTCCAAATATTTCACGGTATTGGACATAAGCAACGGCTTCTGGTCAATCCCATTGGCAAAGGCGTGCCAGTACAAATTTGCCTTCACATTTAAAGGACAGCACTATACGTGCACATGCCTCCAACAAGGATTCCACAATTTCCCCTCCATTTTCCACCGACAGCTGGCAAATGGACTAGTAACATTTTCCCGACCCAAATGTCTGGTACAGTATGTGGACGACCTGTTACTGCAGACAGACACCAAGGCAGAGCACATCACGTTTCTGGCCGAACTTCTGGAACTTTTACAAGCTAACCCCAGAAAGGCCCAAATATTGGAGAATCAAGTGATGTATTTAGGTACAGTCATCACACACGGCAAACGCGAGATCGAGTTCAAAAGAATTGAATCGATCGTCAAATTGCCCTTCCCCAGAATGTTTCAGCCCTCCGGTCGTTTTTAGGACTTGTTGGGTATTGTCGGAACCATATCGATGGTTTTGCGACCAAGGCAGCCCTACTCGCAGACCTCCTTAAGAAAGGAACCCCTTGGAAATGGCTTACGCAGCATACAGAGGCTGCGGAAGAGTTAAAGAAAGGCCTTAGCGCAGCACCCACGCTACAAGTTCCAGACCAACTCTCTCCCTATACAATAGAGCTAGCTAGCACCGATCTGACCCTCTCGGCCGTGCTACTTCAGAAACGTCACGAGCAGCAACGACCAGTGGCTTATGCCTCACGACTTTTAGACCCCGTAGAACAAGGGTTTTCAGCCTGCGAGAGGCACCAACTAGCAGTATTTTGGGCAGTTCAGTACTTCTCGTACATTACCGGATTCAATCCCACCACCATTTTGACCGAACACACCCCCACACAGTTACTGGTAGACGGTCGACTGAAGGACGGTTCAGTGAGCCAGATAAGAGCAGCTAGGTGGACACTTATGTTACAACGACGGGACATAACAGTTAAACGGACCAAGACCCACACATTTTTAGCGGACAACCTGCAGTATCCAGGACAACCCCGCGAATGCGAAATAGTAGCCCCCCTACACAACACAGGGCCATTCATTTCCAAGACGCCCCCCAGGAAGATAGGGAATTCAAGCCAGAGCCACCAGCACACAGACACGTGTGCCCCACTGAAGATATATGTGGACGGTTGATCCACAGTTTTAGATGGAGAACGCATCACTGGATGCGGGATTTATGTGGAAGATGCGCAGGGACGCGCTTTCGGGGAGACATCTATAAAATTACCAGGTCACTTAGGCGTGCAGGCAGCAGAGCTCGCGGCCATTGCGTATATAGTGGACCACCCAGATTTGTTCCCCAGCCCAGCATACATATATTCGGACAGTTTATATGTATGCAACAGCCTCACAGTCGTTCTACCCCTGTGGAGGACAAGAGGTTTTGTCTCCACGGACGGGAAGCCCCATCCATCAGTCCCATTACTCCGCCACATCCTAGAAAAGGCAAAGGATAGGATGTTCGGCATCATTAAAGTTAGAAGCCACTATCGATCATCCCCCCCACTGGAAATGTAAAAGCCGACGCATTGGCAAAAGCAGGTACCAGGCGAGGTCACTTTTGGGCACCCCCAGCTAGCGCACCAGCTAGCGCCCCTGTGAGTGCAGTTCAGATCTCACAGACAGAAATAGAAGATTTAATACAGGCGGAGAAGCAGGGCGAAAATCTCCGGGAGATTTTAAAAGGAAACTTTGTGGCCCAGTACGATAAATTGAAACACGCTTTGACCACACATGAGGGTGTGATCATAAAAGACAAATTGTATGTGGTCCCTGAAAGGGACAGGAATCAAATGATTGCCTTGTTCCATGATGGTCATGGACACCAAGGGATCGACCCTACCACAACACACCTTAGACAACTCTGTTGGTGGCCCAACTTAAGACAAGATGTTACCCACTATATAGAGAATTGTTTAATTTGTGCACAGAATAACCCGGAGAGGTATTCAAAGGAGGCACAACTCAGCCACACTCACCCCGTTAATGGCCCCTGGACAAACCTCCAGATCGATTTTATAGGTCCATTGCCCCCTTGCAGGAATGGCTATAAATATGTTCTAGTGGTCATAGATACCTTTACCAAATGGGTAGAGACATTCCCTTCACGCACCAACACAGCAAAGACAACTGCAAATATCCTGACCCACCACATCTTTACGAGGTGGGGACTCCCCAGAAGTATTGAATCAGAACAGAGATCTCATTTTACAGGACGACCCATGAAGAACGTCCTGACCATATTCGCAATCAAACAGAACTTTCACATTGTGTATCACCCCCAGTCAAGCGGGATAGTGGAACGCATGAATCAGACTCCAAAATCGACCCTTAGAAAGATGGTACAGGAGAACAATTCGACCTGGGATTCAGTGCTCCCATTCGCACTAATGTTCATAAGAAACACCGTTTCAGCATCAACAGGTTTTACCCCTCACACACTCATGACCGGACGCCCCATGAAAGGATCAGAATTCCTTTTAGGGCTCGACATGACCAGCCCAGATGTGACGGCCCTCACATACGGAAAAGTAGTAAAACAATTAGTTGAGACTGTAAGGTCAGCTCAGCTAGCAGCCGCAGTAAAAGTGGGTAAAAGGAGGAAACAGTTTAAGGCCTGTTTCAACAAAAATGTCCACCCCACAGAATTTCAGGTTGGGCAACAAGTGATGTTATCTGTTTATAACCCCAGTACGTTTTTGGCACCAAACGTTTCCGGCCCCTACTCAATTTCGGACAAAATCAGCCCCTCGGTATATAGAATAAAGTACCCCAACGGTAAGACTGCGTGGTTCCATATTAACCAGCTAAAGGATTATGGAACATAGTCAAACCACTCGCACCATGTCCTGCTAGACGCAGCAGAACACCTCGCTCCGCCCACAATAGACACATTTCCACCCTCCACCTCACAGACCAGTTCTCATCGAACTCAAACTCGACTCCGCCCACTGACTCCAGACCACGCCCCGGAACGCCCACAAGCTGCCACAGCAGAGGCAGTGACAGTGACTGTGAGACGGAGGACAGCCACAGCATCCATCCTACAGCCCCCACTTCAGCGACTTCGACCCCGACTCCAGTGACCCCATGGAGATCACTTACATTAAAAATCCAGACCCACACCCAAACCTACCACCCAACACTGACGACCCCGACAACGCTCCTTCAAATTTAGACCCCACGATTTGGCACAGGGACAATTCTTGGAGACTTGTCCGAAACGATGAGAGTGACCCCCGGTCACACAATGCTAAAATTACATGCCTGATCCATACAAGGGTATGGGATCCGGGAGAAGAGAATGACTTGATGTCTGACTCCCGACACGGCAAACCCTTTGCGACCCTGTTCGCAGAGAATGAAGAGAAGTGAGGTGTCCAGATGATGTAAAAAGAGGAACCGCTTGAGAGAAGCGCTGTCCTTTCTGATGGAACCTGCACGCAGGTTTAGACGTTTGTTTGTCTGTTAAGTGTTTGATTTGGAGATTGACCACTCGCTTTTCAGCCGAAAAGCTTGTGACCACCTCACATGCACGTTAGTTTGTCCGCAGATATTTCTGAGAACTTGACTCAGCTGAAATGTCTGGAGCCCAGCTGAACACTTCACCCTTCCCCCCACTAGGAGCATCTTGGCTCCTCGCCTTTTTTTTTAGGGGTTCGTCTATTCTGGAAATAGAGGCAGCAAATCCGACAATGACGACATTCTTGCCCGTTCGTTTCAGGTTGGTCAGGCAGTGGAGAAACGGCATTAAGGACCCGCCCTGTCTGAGGCCCACCCCTTTGGTCAGCTAATCTCGGGTACAGCACAGCACGCCCTACCCGGGGATCCCATACAACTCTTACCCGTCGCGACACATATGCAACTTATTCGACTTTTCATTTCTAAAGCTTGGTTTCATTTTGTTTCAGGTAGCCCTTCGGCTGCCACTCCACATGCTATTAACATCCAGGAACATTTTGGGATGGTAAATTGCAACACTCTGCGAGACGGCTCGCACTGGTTTAATGGATAAGTGTATGTGTGGTCCTAAATCCGTTTTTGAAAATAAAAAATAAAAAATGAGGGAGTCACATGGAGGTGACCTTCATAAAGGGAAAATTGGAACAAGAGGACAGATATACTTAAAGTCAAGGTATTAAGCTGAACACTAACAGATAATATGCTTGATCCCTTAGCTTTCGGACGTTCGTGAGAGGAACCAAAGCAACAGCACAGATAGATCCCAGGAAGGAAGAGAAGAGAAGAGACAGAGAAGATGAAGAGCACTCCAATTGCTATGTTTTTAGCTATTGTGGCATCTGAGTGGTTGCGCGTGGACGTGGACCGCCTTTCCCACAGTACAACATTTGCTAACTTCTCCTAAACCCAGACCACCCCCAGCTCAGTCAATGGTAACAGTACCCCGACCTGGTGTACCAGACTGATGACATTATACTCCTTGTCGTAAGTCATAGAATCACTTTTGGTGATTGCAGTTCTCTGTATTATAGTCCAAACCCTCAGGATGAGGAAATGGAGAAGGAGAGCCTACTGCTCTCGTGCCTCAACAGTGTGCAGAGTACAAGCTCCTATTTTCGGATTCCACCAATCCCCCCAACCCCTTGACGTGTAATAAAGGATTCAATTTTGATGTGATCTGTAAATAAAGACTTTTGCGGATGTATTATAATGTTCTGAGCTCGACTGCCGAGTTGAAATGAAATGTGATGATGCTGTTGTAAGAATGATTAAGTGTTTAGAAGGTTGTAGAATGTTGAAATATGAGATGAGAGTAGTTTATTGAGGATAGTTAGAGGTTCCCGATTCCAATTGGTAATGCATGCCCCCTTTGACATAGCGCCAGTCAGAAATTGTTAGTTCAAATTTTTTTGCCATAGTTGAGGAAAGGATAGAAGCCATGAAACTCGCTGAGGTCAGGGGACCCAAAGACACCGTACTTGGTGATCCTTCATGATTTCTCATGAGGGTCACAAGGAGGGAGTGTAGCCACCGAAGTTGGCCATTCCCTCAATACCAAATGGAGGAACGCAAAGCTTGCAGGTTAAAATGGACAATGTTTGCAGCACAAGCAGGCTGCACCAAGCCAATGTATATTCTGTCTGCTAAGAGAGCAGACAGCACGAAAACGAACATTCCGCATACTAATGAGTCAATCTCCGGGATAGTTAACATAGTAATGGAACGATCCCAGGGACAATGGACACAAATAGAGAAATGATTGCAACAGTGTATGGGAAACCAGACAGCCCGGCACTAGCGAGGTTCGGAAACAAAGCATCTGAACGCCCGCCCAGTAGCCGAGAGACAGCCTGTGTTGGGGGGATTCAAACAAATCGATTGGGAAGAGACCCAATCGATTCCGAGCAGGTAAAGGGTCCGCCCAAAAGGGCGCAAAGCCCTAGGACCTATAAACGACAGATCCCACACTTAGTTCGTTCTTCTTGACCAGCCCTCCTCTCTGGACCAGCCCCTCGACCAGCTTTTTACCAAAGAAGACCTTGACCGAAAGAGAGGAGAGGTTTGGGACAGTAGCCGCCAGCAAGTAAGTGTCTCACAACGATCGCTACCAGATTTAGACACCCCTGACCCATTTTTAAACTTACTAATTGTTGTATGGTTTATTGCTTTGAACTTGACCTTGAAACTTGTGGCGGTATCTTAACGAAAACTGGTGACTCCAGAGCTAAGTAACGAAATAGAGCCAAATCGAGTGTCAAGCACACTCACCCAGAACGGCAACAGCTTCCACAAGGTCTCCACAACTCTCTCTCCATTTTCGACAGACAATTAGCTGCTGGTCTCTCCAAGTTCTCCCGACCCGAATGCCGAGTACAATATATAGACGACCTGCTCCGGCAAACCCACGCCAAGGACGAGCACGTGGCTCTGCCAGCCGAACTGCTCGCCTTGCTCCATTCCATCGGATGTAAGGTAAAGGCCAAAAAAACAAACAAATAATGAGTGAGAAGGTTATCTATTTAGATACTATTACCACCTACGATGAAAGAGAAATCGAGCAGAAACCCATTGACAACATCGTTAAATTGCCCATGCCCCGTAATGTAAGTGCACGCCGTTCATTCCCAGGTTTGGTAAGGTAATGCAGGTATAATATTGATGGTTTCGCCACCAAACCCGTCCCACTCTCTGAACTCTTAAAAAAGAGCACCCCCTGGAATTGGCTTCCAATGCACACGGACGCAGTTACCGATTTAAAGCGCACCTCAGCAACAACCCCTGCTTTCCATGTTTCGGACCCTGCCTTGCCATGTGCCATCCATGTGGCAGGCACGGAGCAAACCCTTTCAGCAGTGTTCCTACATGAACAACACGGCTGATTAGGACCAGTGGCCTACGCTTCCCGAGTTTCAGTCCCCGCAGTCTGGCTGTGAACGGCCCCTGCTTCCAATCTTTTGGCCAGTTCAAAATGTCGCATACATTACGGGCCTCAACCCAGTCACTATTCTCACCGAGCACACCCCCACTCAGCTTCTGTTAGATGACACACTTAGGGAAGGTTCAGTTAGCCGGGTTAGAGCAGCGCGCTGGATACTACTACTGCAAGGCAGGGAGATCTCTGTAAAGCGCACCAAGTTCTCCATACTGTTAGCAGACAAATTACAATATGCAGGCAACGGGCAAGCGTGCCAGATCATTACAGCCAAACCACTCAGGACGATTTGTTCCCAACAGTCACGAGCAGGCAGCAGGAAAACAGATTCGCGACACTCAGGGAACACATTTAAAATCTATGTGGATGTTTCCTCCACTATTGAAGATGCTGTTAAGATAACTGGATACGGTAGAATTATGGAAGATTCACAGGGACGTTAACTGGAAGAAGTAGCTTTAACATTTCCAGATCGACGAGCCCAAGCAGAAGGACTTGCAGCCATAGCCAATGTAACCGCCCAGCCAGAGTCTTTCCCAATGCCTGAGGACAGACACTTAGAGAGCATGTATGTCTGCAATAGTTTAACCCAATTTCTCCCCCCCATGGGAGGTTTTGTGTCCGCCAATGGAAAACCCCTAACCTCCGCCACTGTACTGAAACACATCCTTAAAGAAGCCACCGGGCTCACGTCTGGCATAATTTAAGTGAAAAGTCATCACCGCACCTCGCCTTCCGGTAACTGCAAGGCAGACGTCTCAGCTAAAGTTGGAGCCCGCAATGGCCACTTCTGGCAGCCACCAGAAGGCGATCAAATGCATTAACTCCAGGTCACCCAGAGCAGTATCGCTGATCTATCCCAAGCCCAGGCTGCAGACGAATCCCTTAAACATGTTTTGAATGACATCTACCCAGCCCCTTAGTATAAACGCAAGGCTACAAACACTATACAGGATGGCATACTTTTAAAGGAGCGACTTTATGTAGTTCCTCCCAGGACAGAAATCAGCTAATCTCCCAGTTCCTTGACGGAGACGGCCATCAGGGAATAGCCATTACCATTGTCCATTTCAAATCTTTGTGCTGTTGGCCGGAATTGAAGAGCAACGTCACCCATTATGTTGAGAACTGCCTCATTTGCACCCAAAACAATCCCGATCGTTATGGAAAGAAGCTACAAATAGGGCACATCCGACCTGCAGAAAGCCCCTGGACAAATCTGCAAATCGATTACATTGTTCCCTCCCCGTGGCAGAAATGGTTTGCAAATGTTCTGATCATTATCGATAGCTTTACTAAATGGGCTGAAGCATTTCCCACTCGTTCCAACAGAGCACAGGCTACCGCTAAAATTCTGACCCACCAAATGTTCTCGCGCTGGGGTCTTCCACGCAGCATTGACTCAGACCAAGGTTCCCATTTCACGGGCAGGGTAATGCAAAACGAAATGGCAATATTTGGATGTGAACAAAATTTTCATTTCGCGGACCAACACTATCCAGTGGCATCGCCGAGCGCGTCAATTATTAGGGAAACGGTGCAGCAAAACAACACCACTTGGGACACAGTACTTCCGGCGAACTTATTTTCATTAGCAACACGATTTCCAGTTCCACAGGCTTCACCCCCCAAACACGTATTACTGGGAGAGCCTGAAAGGAATTGAGTATTTACTCATGATGTGGAGATGCCGGCGTTGGACTGGGGTGAGCACAGTAAGAAGTCTCACAACACCAGGTTAAAGTCCAACAGGTTTGTTTCAAACACGAGCTTTCGGAGCACTGCTCCTTCCTCAGGTGAATGGAGAGGTATGTTCCAGAAACATTTATATAGACAAAGTCAGCGATGCTGGACAATGCTTGGAATGCGAGCATTTGCGGGTAATCAAATCATTACAGATCCAGAGAGAGGGATAATCACAGTTTGAAGAGGTGTGAATTGTCTCAAGCCAGGACAGTTGGTAGGATTTTGCAAGTCCAGGACAGATGGTGGGGTGTGAATGTAATGCGACATGAATCCCAGGTCCCGGTTGAGGCCGCACTCATGCGTGTGGAACTTAGCTATAAGTTTTTGCTCGACGATTCTGCGTTGTCACGTGTCCTGAAGACCGGCTTGGAGAACGCTGAACCGGCGATCAGAGACTGAATGACCTTGACTGCTGAAGTTTTCCCCGAGTGGAAGGGAACATTCCTGCCTGGTGATTGTCGCACGATGCTCGTTTATTCGTTGTCGCAGTGTCTGCATGGCCTCGCCAATGTACCACGCTTCGGGACAACCTTTCCTGCAGCGTATGAGGTAGACTACATTGGTTGAGTCGCACGTGTATGTGCTGGTGGGTGGTGTTTCCACGTGTAATGGTGGTATCCATGTCGATGATCTGGCATGTCTTATAAAGATTGCCCTGGCAGGGTTGTGTGGTGTCGTGGTCGCTGTTGTAGAGGCTGGGTTATTTGCTACAATGGTTTATTTGAGGTTGCGCGGTTGTTTAAAGGCCAGTAGTGGGGGTGTGGGGATGATCCTGGCAAGATGTTCATCTTCATTGATGATGTGTTGAAGGCTGCGAAGACGATGTCGTAGTTTCTCCACCCCAGGAAAGTACTGGAGGACGAAGGGTACTCTGTCAGTGGTGTCCCGTGTTTGTCTTCTGAGGAGGTCAATGCGGTTTTTTGCTGTGACGCGTTGGAACTGTCGATCGATGGGTCGAGCATCATATCCCGTTCGTTCTTGGCATCTTTCAGTATCTGTAGGTGTCTGTTACGCTCCTCCTCGTCTGAGCAGATCCTGTGTATTCGGAGGGCTTGTCCATAGGGGATAGCTTCTTTAATGTGTTTAGGGTGAAAGCTGGAGAAGTGGAGCATCGTGAGGTTATCCGTGGGTTTGCGGTAAAGCGAAGTGCTGAGGTGACCGTCCTAGATGGAGATGAGTGTGTCCAAGAATGCAACAGAATTTGGAGAATGGGGATCAAATTCGCACCTCAATATGCCAACATCTTCATGCACAAGTTTGAACAAGGCTTCCTCGCCGCACAAGGCCTTCAACCGACGTTATACACCAGATACATCGTTGGCAGTTTTTTCCTTTGGACCCATAGCGAAGAATCACTGAAACGACTATACGATGAGATCAATAAATTCCATCCCACCATCAGACTCACCATGGACTGTTCGCCAAATTCAGGAGAATTTAAAAAATGACACTACTTAAATTGTCTCCGATTAACCGAAGACACTAATTAAATGTTTAATAGAGGGCACTGTATAGATTGTCTCCGATTAAAAGTGGACACTGTGTAAATTGTCTCTGTTTATTGGAGGACAGTGTTTAAATGGACACCCTATAATAGAGAGCACAGTTTTAATGGTTTGCATTGAATGGAGTACACTGTTTAAACGGTCGTCGTTTAATGAAGAACACGACTTAAATTGTCTCACTTTAATAGAGCACACTGTTTAAATGGTCGCTGTTTCATGAAGAACACTGCTTAAATTGTCTCATTTTAATAGAGTACACTGTTTAAATGGTCTCCATTTAATGGAGAACACAGTTTAAATGGTCTCATTTTAATAGAGGGCACTGTTTAAATGGTCTCCGTTTAACGGAGCACACCGTTTTAATGGTCTCACGTTAATAGAGGGCACTGTTTAAATGATCGCCGTTTATCAGATGACACTATTTAAATGCTCGCTGTTTAATCGAAGGCATTGTTTAAATGAACCACATTAAATGGAGAAGGCTGAACAAATGTTCTCTCTTTCAAGGAGTTCTGCTTAAAAGCATCGTTTAATAGACGAAACTGTGCAAATAGTCTTCGTTTAACACAGGGAACTCTTTAAATGGTATCAGTTTCATGGAGAGTACTGTATTAATTGTCTTCGTTTAACGGAGAACAGAGCTCAAATGGTCTCCTTGTAATACAGGGCACTCTTTAAATGGTCTCCATTTAAAAATGACACTACAAAAATCGTATACTTGTAATAGAGGATACTGTTTAACTGTCCTCTGTTTATTGGAGGGCACTGTTTCCATGATATAGATTAAAGTATTGCTGTTTAAATGTTCTCCATTAAATCGCGAACACTGCTTAAATGGTCTCCCTTTAATGGTGTACTGCTTAAATACAGTCTTTTTAAGAGAGGACATTGTTCAAATGGTCTCCGTTTAATTGAAGGAACTGTTTAGGTTGTCTCCAATGAATGGCGTACACTGTTTAAATGGTCCCCTTTTAATGGAGAACACAGCTAAAATGGTCTCCGTTTAAATAATTACTGTTTAGTTGGACTCCGTTTAAACGAGGACACTGCTTAAATGGTGCCCGTTTAATAGCGGGAACTGTTTAAATGGACTCCGATTAATTGAGCAAACTGTTTATATGGCCTCTTCGAAGTGGACATTGATTAAATGGCTGCCCTTTAATAGAGAGCACTGCAGAGAGGTAGGACGGCTTTGTGAATGGAGAGGTCGTGGCTCGTGTACTTGATAGAGTTTTCAAGGATATCACAAAGAGCATTGATGCAGGTAGGGCACTGAATGTTGTCTGTGTGGACTTCAGTCAGGTGTTTGACAAGCCCCCTCGTGGCAGACAGATAGAAACGGTGAAAAATGTAGCTTGTCTGATTAGTACGTTTGTAGACGGCACAACGTTTGGTAGAATTGCAGACAGCGATGAGGACTGTCAGATGATTTAGATCATTTGGACACAGCCGGAGAGATGGCCGATGGAGATTAAGCTGGACAAATGTGATGGACTGCATTTTGGAAGGTCAAATGCAGGTAAGGAATATTAAGTGAATTGTAGAACTCTCAAGAGTATTGACAGTCAGAGGGATTTGTGTATACACGTCCACAGATCACTGAAGGACGTTGGTTTACCACATGGCTAATGATCTGGCTTTTAAAGCAGACCGAGGCTGACCAGCACCACGGTTCGATTCCTGGAACAGCCTCCCTGACCAAGCGTCGGAATGTGGCGATTAGGGGCTTTTCACAGTAACTTCATTTGAAGCCTACATGTGACAAGCGATTTTCATTCAGGTGGAGAAGGTAATCACGAACGTATACGGCATGCTTGCCTTCATTGGCCGGGGCATTGAGTATAACAATTGGTAAGTCATGCTGCAGATTCGTTAGGCCCCACTTCGAGGACCGTGTTCAATTGTTTTCGCGACACTACCCGAAGAATGTGGAGACTTTAGAGAGGGTGCAGAAGAGATTTACCAGAATGTTGCCTGGTATGGAGGGCATTATCTATGAGGGTAGGTTCAATAAACTCGGTTTGTTCTCACTGGAACGACGGCGGTTGAGGGCCAACCTGATAGAGGTCCACAACTTAATGGAGGACATGGTTTAAATTGTCGCCATTTAATCGAGGGCACTGTTCAAATGGTTTCCGTTTAATAGAGGTCACTGCTTAAATTATCTCTATTTAATGGAGGACACTGTTCAAATTGCTCCATTTCAATGGAGAACACTACTTCAATTGTCTCTGTTTAACAGAGGCTATTATATAAATGGTTTCTGTTTAATAGACGATAGTGTTTAAATTACCACGCCAACGACCAGTGCCAGGTCCAGTGGACCCATGGTAATCCAGCCACGGCGGGAGGGCAGCCGTCTCAGAAGCCCTGCCGCCCTCACAAAGACCTTGGACACGGATGCCCAGTACACTGACATACAGAGAACGGACACCCAGAGGACGGACACACAGGATGGATACCGATAGGACAGCAGCCCAGAAGAGCGACACCCAGAGAACGGACAGATCGGACACTGAGACAAAGAAGGGGGCGACACAGGGATCATCGGGCCAAGGGTCGACGCAGGGGACCCAGACTTTGGCTCCGTTGACATGGACTTTGTGTCGCTGCTGTGTCCCACATCCTCCACCATCACAGATACTCTCACCTCGGTTGCGCAATTTAGTGATGAAGCTTCTGGGACATCACTGCTGTGCCCCACACAGCCGTTCCGGTACAGCAGGTGGAGGAAGGAGCATCCGAGGGGTTGACCGGTCAGAGGACAACCCGGATCCAGCAACTAGCTGCCGCCCAGATGGTTTACGGGTTGCCAGCACCAACCAGAGAACCGACGCAGTCAGTCACCCAGGGACCAGGCAACGGATGACTGACGGCTTTCATCAGCTGCAGACGCAGGTGGAGGAGCAAATCAGCGTCCTGGAGCAGGGAGTGGTGCCGATCATGGCTGCCACCCAGGCCGACACCGCACGGGTGGCTTCCTGGGAGGAGGCAATGGGTTGGTGGACATAGGTCAAGTCATTCAAGGCATGGGCTTGTTGTGCGTGCGTCATCCGTGGTCCAGGATGGGGCTGCCTCTCACAGGCAGAGCCAGCAAGAGATTTCAGCGGCAGTCTGCAGTGTGGCAGAGTCTCAGACGACCATCGCTTAGTGTATCGGCGGCACTGCCCAGGTGATGGGTCAGACTCAGACGACCTTCGCTGAGAGCATCGGCGGCATTGCCCTGGTGATGGGTCAGTCTCAGCAGCCCATCGCATAGTGCATCGGGGGCATTACCCAGGTGATGGGTGAGTCAGCATGCCATCGCTGAGAGCAATGGCGACATTGCCCAGGTAATGGCTCAATCTCAGCAGGCCATCACTGAGAGCATCGGCGGCATTGCCCAGGTGATGGGTCAGTCTCAGCAGGCCATCGCTGAGAGCATCGGCGGCATTGCCCTGGCGATGGCTCAGTCTCAGCAGGCCATTGCTGAGAGCATCGGCGGCATTGCCCAGGTGATGGGTGCGTCAGTAGGCCATCGCTGAGAGAAATGGCGACATTGCCCAGGTAATGGCTCAATCTCAGCAGGCCATCGCTGAGAGCATCGGCGGCATTGCCCAGGTGATGGATGAGTCAGTAGGCCATCGCTGAGCAATGGCGACATTGCCCAGGTAATGGCTCAATCTCAGCAGGCCATCGCTGAGAGCATCGGCGGCATTGCCCAGGTGATGGGTGAGTCAGCATGCCATCGCTGAGAGCAATGGCGACATTGCCCAGGTAATGGCTCAATCTCAGCAGGCCATCGCCGAGAGCATCGGCGGCATTACCCAGGTGATGGGTGAGTCAGCAGGCCATCGCTTAGGGCATCGGCGGCATTGCCCAGGTGATGGGTCAGTCTCAGCAGCCCATCGCTTAGTGCATCGGGGGCATTACCCAGGTGATGGGTCAGTCACAGCAGCCCATCGCTGAGAGCATCGGCGGCATTGCCCAGGTGATGGGTCAGTCTCAG
This sequence comes from Scyliorhinus canicula, assembly GCF_902713615.1. NCBI lineage: Eukaryota > Metazoa > Chordata > Chondrichthyes > Carcharhiniformes > Scyliorhinidae > Scyliorhinus > Scyliorhinus canicula. The sequence continues at coordinate 2,313,318 of NW_024055733.1, forward strand.
CAGCCCATCGCGTAGGGCATCGGCGGCATTGCCCAGGTGATGGCTCAGTCTCAGCAGACCATCGATTAGTGCATCGGCCGCATAGCCCATGTAGCCACTGTAGCCACCTAAAATGGACACTGAACCAAACAAAATGGAGAATCGCTAAGACTGTAGGGAAAAACAGTTTAGCCAAGGCAAACAGCCTGCAAACACTCATTAGCATTTTGCAAGCAGCAAAACCAGTTTCTGGCCAGGTGGAAGATCTCCAACCAAAGGTGATAATGGCAGAACGTTCTACATACTAATGAGGCAGTCCAGATGTAGGCACACACAATGGCAACATTTGGGTTTGAATAAGATACTTTAAGTGGATGTCCAGACAGAGCGGCACCAGAAGTATCCACTATAGAAACCGCCCACACCATCGAGAAAGACCCTTACATTGGAGGAATTCAAAAGATATCGATTGGAAGCGATCCAATCGATAGCTAAAGGTAAAGCCCGCCCAGGAAGAGGGAAGGACATTGGGGACCCCTATAAATATAGACCCCCACACATGGTCCTGTCTGTTGTTTCGTGCTCCGGCTTTGACCAAGACCTCCAACGTGTATCCTGACTCCAGCCGTTGAGCACCAGCCGCCGAACCGTAAGTGCCAATACGACGCTCGCTACGCGAACCAAGCCCGCTAGACCCCCAGTGACCAGCACGCTTTCTGAAGGTTGCAGCCCAAGACCGGGACGAAGGCCTCGCTCCCTGACCTTGCCTGTTCCTGTGTAGTTAAGTATTCTGTTTGCTTAGTTTAGTCATAGCTTGGTCCCTTAGAGTGTGCATGCGTATTTATTATAATTGTATAATAAATATTGATCGTTTGGAACTTACTAATCGGTGTATCGTTTTATTACTTTGAACTTGACCTTGAGATATATGTGAGTTGTCTATATGGCAACTGGCTCCTGAGCTGAAAATACATAGACAGAGCCTAGTGGTGTTAAGCACACGGCCTTTAACACAGGCAAGTTAATACACCCCAATAAACGCGTTTTACACCCATAGCAAAACGTGCAACACCCAGGTGATGGGTCAGTCTCAACAGCCCATCGATTAGTGCATTGCCCCGATGCTGGATGGAGTTGCACAGGCACAGATTGAGGTGTCGCAGTCCCAGACAGGGATGGCCCTCTCCCTGAACTCCATCGCTTTTGTCGTTCATACCCTGGTCGATAGCCGACTACCAGGACTGGCAGCGCCAGGTGTCGGTGGTGCCTCGGGGCTTGTCTCCTCTCACAACGCCATCCCATGGAGAGGGACGGGGCCAATCGGGCACCACGAGGGAGAAGGCGGCTGGGCCCCGTGACGATCACACCTGCAGTGGAGTTCCTAGAACACCACGGCACCTCTCACTCCCTCCGTTGCGTCCCTGCTGCATCTGGTGGGCAGTGAGCAGAACAGGTTGGCACCTTGCCATCCAGGACGCCCGAAGTGCAGCCAGCCCCATCGAGGCCGGGCCGCCCCGGGAAACAAGTGCTGCGGGGACCAAGGTCGCAGGGCAGGAGTTGCAGCAGTCCGCCTCCAATGCTGCTGCACCATCTGGGGAACCACATAGATGCAGTCATAAGGCCCATAACGCCAGGAAGTTAGATACCTCGTAAGTTGGCACGAGTGCAGCGCACAGCTTAGTTATAGGGGCGATGCCACTTGTATGTAAGCTTTCCAATTAACTTACTGTTAGCAGCCACGACTGGATTGGCAGTTTGCTAAATCAGGAATCATGTTAGCAATTGGTAGATTCGTATCAGAAGTGTGGGGAAAGTATGAAGAGAGTGAGAGATACTTAAAAATCGATAAATAGAATTGCAAGAGATTTAGAGAGTCCTAAAGAGAGTCAGAGTGAATTGAAAGATAATTAAAGCGATTTTAAACATGGTTAATATAATTCAAAGAGAGGTAGACAATATAAAGTTGAACAGCAGTTAAAGAGAATTTGAGTGAATTTAACGAAAATGAGAGTGAACTTAAAGATACGGTAAGAGGCAATGTGCTGAGTGATATGCTTTAAAGAGAGTGAACATGATTTGAAAGAGATGGACAGTAACCCCATGGAGAATTAGTGAGGAGGTAAAAAGAGTCAGAGAGAATTTAAAGAGAGTGATAATTTAAAGAAAGTTATTGAGAATTTATGGATAGATATGGAGACATTAAAGAGCGTTAGAGATAAGTTAAAGAGTGTGAGTATTTTAAGAAACGTTCAGCAATTCAATGAGCGCTGGATAGATTTAAAGGGAGTTAAAGATAATGTGAAGAGAGTAAGATAGATTTTAAAGCGAGTTCGATAAAATTTAGGAACAGTTGTGTAGAATTTATAGAAGGTTGGAGAGAATTACTGAGAGTTAAAGATAATTTAAATAGATTTAGAGATAATACAAGGAGATTTGGAGATAATTTAAGGAAAGTTAGAAAGAATTTAAACAGAGTTAGAGGTGGTGTAAAGTGTGGTGTGGAACGAATTAGTTTATGTATTGTTCACAGCGAAGATGCATTGTCAGGGCAGTGGTTATTAAAAGGGATTAATAGGAATTAGTCTTTAGTGGGGAAGTTCACAGTGAGGTAAATTAGTTGTGGCAGTCATTCGCGGGGAGGGACAGTGAATTACTGTATTTACATGGAGTGGGAATTCGTTAAGGTAGAGGCTGTTAGCAGGTAGACGATATAATCAGAATAGGGCTGCTCATCGTGACAGGCAGATACGTCATGTTAGAAGCAAAGTAGTGCCGATGCTGGAATCTGACACGAAAGGGAAAATGCTGGAATGTCTGAGCACGTCTGGAAGCATCTGGAGGGAGAGGAAATAGCTAAAGTTTCGAGTCTGATGACTCTTTGTCAAAGCTCGTGTTAGGGTCTGTTACGGGGACGGATAAGTCGTCAAGTTAGGGGTTTAAAACTAGGCCATGGAATTGATCACGGTAAGCACTGTTCACATGGAGGGAGAATTAGTCAAGATGTTGACAGGAGGAGGAATAAACCAGGTTTGGGGTTGTACACATAGAACAGTACAGCACAGAACAGGCCCTTCGGCCCTCAATGTTGTGCCGAGCCATGATCACCCTACTCAAACCCACGTATCCACCCTATACCCGTAACCCAACAACCCCCCCCCCTCCCCTTAACCTTACTTTTATTAGGATACTACGGGCAATTTAGCATGGCCAATCCACCTAACCCGCACATCTTTGGACTGTGGGAGGAAACCGGAGCACCCGGAGGAAACCCACGCACACAGGGGGAGGACGTGCAGACTCCACACAGACAGTGACCCAGCCGGGAATCGAACCTGGGACCCTGGAGCTGTGAAGCATTTATGCTAACCACCATGCTACCGTGCTGCCCATGGAGCGGCAATTGGTCGGTGTCGGCTCTTTACACTGGGAGGGAGGATTATTTTGGGTTGCGGCTGTTCACAGGGAAGGGGGATTAGGCAGATTAAGGGCTGTTCTCATGGTGTGGAATTGATGAGGGTCGGGGCTGTTTACAGGATGGGTGAATAGTCATTCCAGGGGATGTTCGCCTTGTGGGGTGATCTGTCAGTATGAGGGTTGTTCGAAGAGTGGGATGATCAGTCAGTGTAGAGATTGTTCGCAGGGTGTGGTGATCATTCAGTGTCGGGGCTCTTCACAGGGAGGGGAAATTAGGGAGGTTCTGGGGTGTTGTCGTGGTGTGGAAGTAATTCACAGGGTGGGGGAATTAGTGACTTTAGTGGGTTTTCAGAGGGTGGGGATTAGTGTAGGGGCTCTTCGCAGTGTGGGGTGATGTTAGTACAGGAGCTGTTCACAGAGGGGGCATTCCACGAGTTACGGGATGTTAATAGGGAGGACGAACTGAGGATAGGGCTGTTGACAGGGACGGCATATTAGTCAGGGTGCGTGCTGTCCGTATGGAAGGATATTTATTCATTGGCTCGTTTTAAACAAATAAACTATTTTTCAGAGTTCGCCAAGGGAAATTGGGCCCTTTTAAATCATCCGTTTTTCAACCAAGCGAGTGTTGAATACGGAAGTGGATATAACACATTCCTCCTCGCGCAAAATGTGGGCCGTGCTTGGGAACTTAAACAATGCCGGGGCCTTTTCCCAAAAATGGCCAGATAGATCCGGCGAAGATGTGGATAATGTCTTAACATAAAATGAATATGGATAACACCAGCAGGAGGAGACTAATTGCTGTTTAATAGTGGGATATTTTGAGTGAGTATAGAATCCAACATTATTCAGTAAGCTTTATCGATAAGGGAATAGAGCGCACGACCAATAAGGTTACATTGAAATTGTAATAATAATAATAATCTTATTTTTGACAAAGGGTCATCTGGACTCGGAATGTTTGCTCCTTTATCTTCCTATAGATGCTGCCAGACCTGCTGAGATTGTATTGCATTTTGTCTCTGCTTTTGGTTTCCAGCATTGGCAGTAATTTGCTTTCATAATTATCCGCTTTATTGTCACAAGTGCGCTTACATTGCATTGAAGTTATTATGAAGAGCCCCGAGTCGCCATATTCCAGCGCCTGTTCGCGGACACAGATGGCGAATTCAGAACGTCCAAATTACCTAACAGTCCGTCTTCCGGGGCTTGGGGGAGGAAAGCGGAGCACCCGCAGGAAACCCACACAGACACGGGGAGAACGTGCAGACTCCACACAGACAGTGGCCCAACCGGGCTCGAACATAGGACCCTGGAGCTTTGAAGCCATAGTTCTAACTACTGTGTTGCCGTGATGTCCATTATGGGCGCTGCAGTTCAGGAATGATTTGACGGTATTATATAGAGTACAGAAAGGATTCACCAGAATGTTACCAGTGCACCGGAAGCTCGTGTTTAATACAAAACTGTTGGACTGTAACCTGGTGTTGTAATACTTCTTACAGTGCTCACCCCAGTCCAACGTCGCTATTTCCATATCACCGGATAAAGTCAGCGGGCAGAATCTCTGATTGTTTGGGATGGATGTAAATTGGCCGGAGGAATCACTGATTGGTTGAAGCGGCTGTCAGTCAGCGGGCGTAATCTGATTGGCTGCGGCACCTGTAAGCCACCAGGTGGAGATTCCTGTTTGTTTGCGGCAATTCCAGTCTGAAAGCGAACATCTGAATTTCTGAGGCGACAGTAGTCAGTTTCCTGCTCTCTCTGATAGGCTCGTCCCGGATAGTCTCAGAACAGATTCTCTGACTGTTTGGGACCAATGTTGATCAAACTTTATAGTCTCTAACTGGCTGGGCATGCAGGCGGTCTGAACAAGCAGCATTTAGTCTGAAGGCGGAATCGTTGATCAGCTGTGGCAGCTGTCTGTCTGAAATTGGAGTCTATGATTGGCTGAACGTTCTGTCAATCACTGTTCTAAGTTCCCAGATTGGCTCACTTAGCTGTGAGTTGGCGGTCCCTGCTCCTCACTGGCTTGACGGTGTTGTCAGGTAGGACGAGCGCCTTCTGAATGGCTGAAGTGACTTTTAGCCTGCTGGTGGAACTCTGTGTTTCGCCGAGTTTCTGTCAGTTAGCGCCAGGAGCTCCAAATTGACTGAGTAGCTGCCTGTCAGCGGCTGGAGCTCCTGATTTGCTGAGGGGCAGTCATACGTCAGCTGCAGTTCCTTGATTTGCTGACGGACAGTCAGTCAGTTTTGTTTACTCATTAATTTGATAAGTGATACAACCGGATATTTCACCCCGATCTTGATCTGCTCTCTGAACTTGGACTGAGTCACCACATAAATAAATGTGTTTATGCAGCAGTTTAAATCTTGCAGTAGAAATCCGGCTTGCTGCAGATTATATTGAGCCATGGTGATGGTAATAAAATCTCCCAAATCAATATAGAAAAATTTAATAACCGAAATAGTCCAGAGAAGAATAAAAGCTCCAGAGATGCTGAAGAGTAGAATCATTGACTTCCTTCTGCTCTCCATCTCTGGGTCTTTGCGATTTTCCCCCTGACTCTGAGCCCTCAGTGTCTTCCGGACTCGACTGGTGAGTAAAATGTGTCTGACTGTCAGAGCGTTGATCAACAGTATTGAGAAGAATGGGATCAATGGGGTTAATACCTGAGAAAACCAGTTAAATACAACCCATCCTGGGTTAGTCCAAAAGCTGTTCTTTGTCTGACAAAACCACTGGACATTGTCAATTATGCCCCACGTTTCACTTGTGAAGTACCAGGGGATATTTTTTGCAAAGAGCAGGAGGCCGCTTGTTGACAGAACCAAAGCCGCAGTTTTCCCGGTGCAATATTTAGTTTTCAGTTTCTGGCAGCGAATAGCCACATATCGGTCAAAGGAGAAAGTGAGGGTGAACCAGACAGAACAGTCGCTGGCTGCACTCAGCAGGACACCTTTAATACAACACACAGTGGTGAGGTCCAGGAAATTGCGGGGAAAATAATAATAATTTATCTTGCTCAGTATGGTGCGGCTGATAACAAACAATAGATCCGCCACCGCCATGGCCACCAGGTAGCGAGTCGTGCAGGTAGAGAGGCCACATTTCCCCCGACACAGAATAACAATTCCCAGTAAATTTACTGTAAGAGAGAGAATGAAGAAGAGACTGGAAATGAGTGATTAAACATGCTCCCATTCTGAACCAGGACAGGATTTAAGCATCAATAAAAAGGCAGCGGATGTGTGGAATGTTGTTAGAGGAGTTCGACACCGCGGCTGGATACTGGAATCCTCCGCGATCAATGGAAAAAATGAAACAGGCGCATGGTTTACCCAGTTCCTAATTTTGAAAATAATGGAAATGTGCAGTCTCCAAAAAATTCCCACGACATCCCTTCCGAGAGGTATGGACAGGGTGGATAGAAACACGCGTTTTCCAAGAGTGGGGATGTCAATTACAAGGGGTCACGATTTCAAGGTGAGAGGGGAAAGGTTTAAGGGAGATGTGCGTGGAAAGTTTTTTTCCACAGAGGGTGGTGGGTGCCTGGAATGCTTTGCAAGCGGAGGTGGTAGAGGCGGGTACGATAGCATCATTTAAGATGCAGGTGGACAGATATATTAACGGGTGGGAAACAGAGAGACGTAGACCTTGGAAAATAGGCAAAAGGTTTAGATAAAGGATCTGGATCGGCGCAGGCTGGGAGGGCCGAAGGGCCTGTTCCTGTGCTGTAATATTCTTTGTCATTTTGTTCTTTTTTCCCGTGTTAAGGAATTCGTGAGGCATCCTCTCCTCGGAATTCTCCTTTGTAATGTTCCGAATATTCACAGATCACACTATTCCCATGAACACATTCTCTCCCGGTTTGGTAACAGTCCCTGACAAGTTTTTCTCATGAATATATAATGTCCAGCATTGGACATTCCTCAGGTTTCGTTTGCTAGGAATAGACTCTCTCCAGAATTGAACCAATTGCATTCGATTAAATGGATGGGGTATTCCAAAAGCAAGGGAGTTAATATGGAGGAGAGAGTCTAAAGTTCTTGAACTTAAAGTTGCGTCTTGAGGGCAGTATCCTGTCTAATTGGAAGGTGGATGCTGTTCCTTGAGCTGTGTTGGGCATCAGTGGGTCCTTGCAGCAGGTCAGGGGCAGACATGTGGGAATGAGGGCAATGTGCGAAATTAAAATGGCCACAGCAGGAAGGCTTGGGTCATACTTATGGGCTGAATGAAGAAGTTCCGCAAAGCGACCACTCTTTCTGCACTTAACAGTGTAGAGTAGACTCTTTTGGGAGCAGCGTGTACAGTCGACCAAATTGAAGGAAGCACATGTGAAACGCTGCTTCACCAGAAAGCAGAGATTGCTGTCGAGGATCATGAGAAGGTATGAGGAAAGGGGCAATTGTTGCGCCGTCTGTGATTGAAGACTGGCGAAGATGTGCTTTGCGGTGGCATCATGCTGGAGTTGGCAGAAATGGTGGAGGATGATCCTGTGAAGGCGGAGGCCGTGGTGTGGAAATTAAGAATAGGGGACGCCATGATTTTTCCGGCGAGAGTTGGGATGGATCAATTAATTTCCCGCCCCTCTGCTCTTTCAATAAAAGAAATGTGGTCGGTAAGGAAAATACAGACATGCCAGATAAGGAAAAGACAGACATGCCGAACGGTATTTTTGAACATGGTATCGAACAGAGGCGATGGAGTAGGATACACTGCGAGAGTGGGATTCAGCCCTTTAGGGAAGCCTGATCTGCCGATATATACACGAGGTAGCTGTGATTTCGGTGTTTGTTTTCCATTATTTGTTCTCACCATAGAACCATAGACTTTACCGTGATGAAGGAGGCCATTCTTCCCATCACGTCTGCACAGGTCCTTCGAAAAAACACCCTACCTAAGCCCACACCTCCACTCCGTTCCCACACCTACACCTCCACCTAACCATTTTTTGGACAGTACGGGCAGTTTGGCACAGACAATCCACCGAACCTACACACAGATTGACAATGTGAGGAAACCCATTCAGACGGGTACAACGTGCAGAATCCGCAGAGACTGCAACCCAAGCCTGGATTCGATCCTGGGACCCTTGAGCTGTGAAGCAATTCTGCTATAATACTGCCCTCGGTGGTCTGGCGTCACATGGAGGCCAGACATGGTAAGGACGGCAGATTTCCTTCCCTAGAGAAATTTAGTGAACCAGATGGCTTTATACGACAGTCGACACGCTCATGATGATACTTTGGATTCCAGAATTTTATTGAACTAAAATTCCACCATCTGCCGTGGTGGCAATTGATCCCTGGACACGAGAGTATTACTCTGCGTCTCTAGATTACTAGTGTGATGAGTGATGACAATATCACTGCACCAGCAAATTTCCCCAGTCTTCTGATAGATATAGATACAGACAGTTCAAGGAAGGGAAGGACAGACAATTGAAGGAAGGGAAGGAATGTGTCGGAGATGGAAACCGTAATGGTGAGAAATGGGTGAAAATTGGAAGCAAAATCGATTCATGGTACCAGATCCAGAGAGAAGCAGGAAGTCTCTCGAACAAAGTCATCGCTATAACATAAAATGGGTTGCGAGACTGGGCCGGAGTAGAGCGGGAACAAGGAATATTCACATAATCCACAAAATGACAGACATAGCGGGGTCGAAGATGGCACCCATGGCCACACCTTTTACTTTCAAAAAGGGAGACAGGTTAATTAAGAAATTATTGAGTGACAGACAGGTTCAGAATAGTGGCAGAGTGCGGTAGTTGTCAGGGATCGTCCGGGCTTCCGATCAAGAAACTTGCTTCCAGCCCTCAAACCATCCTGTTGTGGAGGGCTGCGGGATGTTTAGAGTGACTGGACATCAACAGTAAAGATTACACGGTTAAGACCAAAAAAATTAACATTGTTTATTTAACTTACAGTATCAAAGGCGTCAGGAATATCAAGCGGATTGTCCAGAACGAGGGCAGGGAGGGTGGCATCAAGATAGGAAGAAATTCGTTTGGTGGGGATCAACAGGCTGAAATAATGGGTCCACAGGGACAGTGCTGATTACGGAATTTGGGAAGGAGACAGTAGTGCGAGGTTGGTGCAGGATGTGTGGGGTTGCGGAATTATGATGTAGGGTGGTGTGGGCGGAAGATCTCCAGAGTTGATGAGGTCAGTGAAATTCCTGAAAACAATATCATGATGTGGGATCGGGATCCAGGGCGATGTGTCTCAGAGTTGACGCTCAGTGTATTTGAGGAAGAGGGCAGTACGCCAAATAATAATGGCATTACCATTAAGTGTCAGCAGCTTGGATCATCAGGTCTGGGTTGGACATTAGAGGGAGGAGTGAAGCAAGTGAAGATGGAGAAGTGATAGAGTGGGCGTGAGGGGCAGTTAAATTGATAAGGTCAATGGGACACTGACAGATCTCTATTAAAGGTCCAAGGGCAGCTAGGAGGTCAGGCGAGTGGGATCCAGGTAGAAGGAGGTTACTCGAAGTGAACTGATTTCAACCATAAATATTCCTATAATTGACAGTGAGAACCAGCGGAGACACTATTATATATTAACTAATCATCAACAGAATATTACCAAAGAATTGAGATAACAGTAGATTGTTGCTATTCTTCAATTTAACTCAGAATAAAGACAAATTCGGAAAGCAATCACCCAGTCACGACCTCAATGGTAGAAAAATGGAATTAGAGTTGTGAGGGTTAAAAAAATCTAGTAACCGGAGTATATTAAATAGTCAGCACATATTCCAGAATCAACACCATTCCTGATAGTTTTTCAAATAATTAATTTCTTGATCAGTGTGATAAATTGAGAGTGACAGTGAATACAGAGGAAGCGTACAAATAAATACAGTAACAACATAGTCAGCATCAATTATAAACTTACAAAGTGGGTATTTGAACTGAATATTAATTTCCCAGCGCCCCAGTGATCAGAATTTTGATCGTAACACTTAGTCTCCCAATCAGTCCTTCGAAAACAACTGTCTGAATGGGCTGGAGGGATGCCTGTGCTCAGCTGAGTGGATTCACAAATCGCTCGATGCAGAAACACAGTTTATAAACCACCCGGAAAAATTGAACGCATTGGGGATCATTTCAGGATGAACAGTAATTAGAAAAATATCACAAATCCTTGATGAATACTGGACTATTAACTGCCTTCTCAATATCATAGTGCAGGTGATATCGGTTATTATTTGAGCAGTTCAATAGGAAACACCGATATCGAGACGTTTCACCACACAACAAATATCAAACGTCTGCAAAACACAGCCACACTCTTTCTGTTTTCTATCTATTCCAAAGGTAAAACCGAGAGAGAGAGAGATACATAAAAAGGAGCGACCACTCACTAATAAAGTACATGATTTCAAAATAGTACCAACGAATTTCAGTCCACTTCCTAACCCAAGCAAGAAAAGATACTGTCAGTAATAGATGGATAATTGAAGCAGATATTTCACTCTGGTGAAATACCCACATTCAATACAATTCCACACTGTCAGATAATTCCAGTAATATTTGCTCACTGCTGTTAGATATCCCAGTATGGTGAGAGACCCACATTCCGTACAATTCTGATACTTCCAGTCATCCGTGTTCACTGTTGTCAGATATTACACACTAGTTAGTGATCCACACAGTACAAATCTGCACTGCCAGAAGATTCGATTAATCCTTTTTACACTGTTTATCGTTATTCTACTCTGGTGAGGGACCCACATTCAATACAAATCTACACTTACAGATAATTCCAGGAATAATTGTTCACTGCTGTCAAATATTTCACTCTGGTCAGAGACCGACATTCAGTGGAATATTACACTGTTGGATACTGTCAGTAATACGTGTTCATTGCTGCCAGATATCCCACTCTAGTTAGTTATCCACACTCAATGTGATTCCATTCTTACTCCCACTAAACCTTCCTTCAGAGATATTGCCTTCGCTGAGATCCAATCGCACATTAACCAAGATTCCATTAAATATAATAACGTCATTGATCAGAGATCCCGTGAGTTACAGACAGCACATTACTTTCAATTGATGTAAGGGTTCAACCCACTGATGTGCTTAAAGACATTTGACTTAATTGAATTAAAATCGATTATCGGGCGTCTGTATAACAGTGGGCACTGTATCAGAATTAAACATTTTCGGTCACAGTTTAAAATCAGCGAGCCACTCACAGAGAGATTTACACAACTTCAATGATGATAGTCACATACCAGGAACACCGACAATAGCAAGAACCGGGTAGAATATTTTCGCAAACACTTGAATTGGATAAAGCATGTTGAGAGAGCAGTGGTGTGTCCCTTCGAGCTGTTGGCAGAATCTCGGTCTTAAACTCCAACTTTATATATTCCCAAAACCTCTAATTTAGACACCGAGGAATAGCCTCTGGGGTATCTAGGTTGTGACATCATTGAACTTATTATTTTGAAAGAATGAACAAACAGATTACGACACTGGGTTCAAAAAAATAAAATATTATTTATTTGAGTGAGCGACTTCTTTCCAAATACTGGACTGTGTTGATTACATTGATCAACTAGCAATAGCAGAAAGGTTGCTGTCACCCAGACACTATCAGTCCCATCTCCAGGTCTAACAGTGTTCCAGGAACATGGCCACTCGGCTGTGACCATTCAGTGATTCAGTTCCAATTGTCAGTGTGTTTCTCTCTGTGGTTCCACTGCACTCTGGGATGTAGCTGTCTCTGTAACTGTGACCATTCAGTGATTCAGTTCCAATTGTCAGTGTGTTTCTCTAGGTGGTTCCATTGCACTGTGTTGTAGCTGCCTCTGTAACTGTGACCATTCAGTGATTCTGTTCTAATTGTCAGTGTGTTTCTCTGTGTGGTGCTACTGCAATCCGGGGTGCATCTGCCTCTTGAAATTTAACCATTGAGTGATTCATTTCTAATTATCTGTGTGATTCTCTGGATGGCCCCACTCGACTCTGGGGTGCATCTGCCTCTTTAAAAGTGACCATTCAGTGATTTAGTTCGAATTGTTAGTATGTATCTCTGAGTTGTTCCACTGCGCTCTATGATGCAGCTGCCTCTTGAACTGTGATTCAGAAATTCAGTTTCAATTGTCCAATTGTCAGTGTGTTTCTCTGGATAGTTCCATTATAATCTCTGGTCTAGCTTTCTCCTTAACTGTGACGATTCAGTCACTGGATACATGTGGGTTTAAGGTGATAATAAATATAAATTTTCAATAAATTGAATATCTGGAACTATTTTCATGCCGAGGTAAATGATTCGAACCCTATTTCTGATGCAGCTCCTCAAACTACGAACAGACATTCTAAAACATTGGATCACCTCAGAAAACTCAGAACCTGCAGCAGATACAAACGTATGACCTCATCATAAGATCAGAGAATCATAGAATTTACATTGCAGAAGGAAGCCATTCGGCCCATCGTGTTTGCACCGGCCCTCAGAAAGAGTACCCTACGGAAACCAACATCTCCACCCTAGCCCCGAAACCCCACATAACTCAACCTTTTTGGGACACTGAGGAAAATTTAGCACAGCCAATCCACCGAACCTGCACGCCTTTGGATTGTGGGAGGAAACTCATAGTTTACAGAGCCTGGAGACAAACCACGCAGACATGAGGAGAACGTGCAGACTCCACACAGACAATGAGCCAGCAGTGACTCGAACCTGGGACCCTGGAGCTGTGAATGGATGCTACCGGGTACTCATCGATAAACAACAAAGAAAATATTTCCCGGTGAAATCTAATACATTCTCTAACTGATGCCGGCTGTCCATCTGATGCACAAAAATTAAACAGGGAGAGAGGCGGGTTGAGATGTGGAGAACGTGAGAGCTGTGCTGGACTGAGAGATGCACTGACATGGTGAGAGAGAAAGCGGGTGGGAGAAGGGGCTTGAGAGAGAACGAGGGATGGAGAGAAAGAGAGTGAGAGGCAAAGAGAGCGGGAGAGAAATAGAGTGGGAGAGAAAGAGGGTGCAAGAAAGGAAGGGTAAAACACTCGATGGAAGTCGATTTTCTGAGGGGACTTAACAGACGAGTGAATGAGGGAGGCAGAATATGTGAGAAGAATGGTGTGTCAAATAATAATATAACATAGGGATAAGTTATCTCTATTATAACTATCTCGAGTGTGAGTGTGTAAACGTGTGAGAGTGATAATGAGACAGGGATAGAGTGCGAGAGAGAGTGTGAAGGAAGGACGGAATATGAGAGAGCGTGAGTAATAGAGGGAGGGTGTGAATGAGTGAGACATACAGAGATTGCGAGGCAGGGGGTAAGTCTGAGAGAGGGATAATGTGTGAGACAGTGAGATATTGGGTGAGGGTCAATGAGGGAGAAAGTATGAGGGATGGGAGAGACTGAGAGTAAGAGTGTGAAAGAGTGTGGATGTGTGAGAGAAGGAGACATTGGGTGTCAATGGGGGAGAAAATATGAGCAATATGGATTATGAGGGAGTGAGTGAGAGCGGAAGTGAGTGTGTGCTGATTTTATAAGTGTACGGGGTGTGAGACAGGAAGGTCGTGTGAGGGATGGGGAGAGTGTGAGAGAGAGACAGCGTTTTAGAGAGGGAGGGAGTCTGAGAGGTGAAACGATTATGTGAGAGGGAGTGCATGTGAAAGAGTGAGGGCGCGAGAAATGGAGTGCGTGAGAGAGTAAGGGACTGTGCAGAGAGTAAGGTTCTGTGGGAGAGAGGGATAGGGAGTGTCAGAGATGTACGGTGTATGAGGGAGTTATGGGGTGTGAGAGAAATGGGGCGTGTGTCAGAGGAAGAGATCCTACGAAAGGAGGTGTGTGAAAGCGGCAGGGTGTTTAAGAGAGGGAGTGCTTTGAGAGAGAGGAAGCGAATGGGAGAGAGGGAGAGCGAAAGGAAGAGGTAGAGAGTGTGAGAAAGGGATGGAGTGTGAGAGAGGGAGAGACTCTGAAAGAGGTTAAGAGAGGGACAGCGTGTCAGGAAGGCAGTTGTGTGAGAGTGGGAGGAAGTGGGAGTTTGAAAGTGAATGAGAGAAAATATGTGACAGAATGTGAGGAAAGTGTGAGAACCAGAGTTTGAGAGTGTCTGTGAGAGCTACGGTCTGAGGGCGTGTGCAGAAATGGTGTTCGAGAAGGAGTCTGAGAGACATTGTGAGAGTATGTTTGAGAGATGGAATTTGAGAGCATATTTGAGAAATGGAGCGTGAGAGGATGTTTGAGAGCGTGTGAGATCTGGTGTGAGGGCCCGAGTGTGAGAGAGTATGTGAGAGTCTGAGTGTGAGGGCGTGCGTGAGAGCCGAAGGGTGAGTTACACCGCTGGTCACAGGCATCTAGCCTGAAAAACTACCCATTGGTTTCGATCGTCATGCCTATGTTCTAACCTTTTATCTACCTCACATTGAATTGTGTGAGATTTAACATTTTGCAGTGACCTACCAACGACTACCAATTACTTGTCAAAGGTTTTTCTTAAGTCCATGTAGACTGCACTTGCCTCATTCTTTTTACCCCTTCAATGAACTCAATCAAGTTCGTCAGACAGGAATGAGAGTCCAATGTGAGAGCCGGAGTGTGAGAGCCGGAGTGTGGGGGAGAGTAAATGGGGTGAAGAGCATGGAGAAAGAAAGAGGAGAGCGAGCAAGAGGGAAGAGAGTGAGGAGGAAGCATGTAAAGGCACACGACAGAGCTTGGGAGGAAGTCTGGGATAGATCGAGAGCGAGTCTGACAAATGCTGAAGAGTAGTGGGATACAGTCTGGCTGAGATAGTGGCAGAATCTGTGGGACAGAGTGTTGGGAGAGCGAGTGCAAAAAGAGAGGGTTGAACAAAGGGGAAAGGGCGGGTTAGATAGAGCTGGGGAAATCGTTTAGGGAGCTATACCCTATATCTAACACCTTGCTTTACTTTTACGTGGAAATGTTTCTTGGGGACTATGTGGAGGGAGGTCGACTCTGTATCTCCTCCTGAGCTAGACCTGCCCTAGGACTGTTTCTATGGACAGTGTAAGTCGATAAGACCGTAAGACATAACAGCATAATTAGGCGACTAGTCCCAGCGTGTCTGTTCGTCCACTCAATCATGGCAGATATTTTTCTCGTGCACATTGTCCTGACTTCACCAATAAACTAAATATATCTGTCTTAAATACACTCAATGATTTGGCCTCCACAGCTTTCTGCGGCAAAGATTTCCACAGATTCACCACCCTCTAGCTGAAGAAATTGCTCCGCCTCACTGTTGAAAAGGATCGTCCCTTTATTTTGAGATTGTGTCCTTTGGTTCTAATTATTCCTATAAACGTAAACATACTCTCCACGTCCACTCTATCCAGACCTCACAGTATACTGTAAATTTCAACGAGGTCTCCCTTCATCGTTCTAAACACAAAGAGTAGATACATCAAAAGACAAGCTGTGCATTCCAGGGATCATTCTTGTGAACCTCCTCTGCACACTTGGCAAGGCCAGCAAGTTCATTCCCGGGATCATTTCTGTGAAACCCCTCTGCACAATTTCCAAGGCCAGCACATCTTTCATCAGAAACGGGGCCCAAAACTGCTCACATGGGCTCTGACCAGAGCCGTTTACTGCCTCAGAAGTATATCCATCGCCTTGTATTACAGCTCTCTTGACATAAAGGCTAACATTGTATTTGCCTTCCCAACTGCCTACTGAACCTGCACGTTAACCGTAAGAGAAACGTGAACAAGGACTCCCAAGTCCCTTTGTGTGCTGGTTTCCAAAGCATTTAGAAAATAGCCTCTGCCTAAATTTCTCCTTCGAAGGTGCATAACCTTACAGTTTTTCACATTGTATTTCATCTGCTACTTTATTGGCCACTCTCCTAACCTGCCCAAATACTTCTCCGGCCCCCTTCCTTCCACAAGACATCCTGCCCCTCTACAGATCTTTGTAGAATCTCCAAACTTCGCAACAGTGCCTTCAGTTCCTTCTTCCAGATCATTGTCGAGGAAAGGATTGCAAAGATGATTCTGGATAGGAGCGAAAATAACAGGGTAGTTGTTATGGGGGACATTAAGTTTCCAAATATTGACTGGAAACACGAAAGTTCGAGTACTTTAGATTGGTCCGTTTTTGTCCAATGTGTGCAGGAGGGTTTCCTGATGCAATATGTAGATAGGCCAACAAATGACGAGGCCGTATTGGATTTGGTACTTCGTGAGGACACTGAGGAGACGGTCGATGTGGCACCCATACGCCGAAGGTTGTACCTTGGCAAATCCGACCGCCAGTTACAAACCATTCACGCCGGGAGAAAGACAACAGATTATGACCGTCCTTGGAAAACTTCAGCCCCGAAGCCAGAAGGTACATTTTTGGATAGAACTCAATGCCGTCTGGGTGGGTCACCAACTGTACATAAGAGACATTCACCAACTAGTAAGGGCAAGAAGTTTGAGAAACAATGTAAC
The DNA here is from genome assembly GCF_902713615.1 of Scyliorhinus canicula. Taxonomy (NCBI): domain Eukaryota; kingdom Metazoa; phylum Chordata; class Chondrichthyes; order Carcharhiniformes; family Scyliorhinidae; genus Scyliorhinus; species Scyliorhinus canicula. The sequence goes on from NW_024055733.1 coordinate 2,330,155, forward strand.
TATTGTAATAAATGGGGTCATCTGGAATCTGCCTTTTTCAGCAAACATGGCAAGCCGCCAAGTGACCAAAATACATTATCTGCTGCAGAGTATCCGGAATGGACAGAATGGAAGTAAAGACAGAGCTGGTGTCCTGTGGCCCCCGACAAAAACAAAAGGGGAGGGAGGATGTATGTGACTGCATTACTGGGGTGCCGACAATGTGAAATGCAGGTGGACACAGGAGTATCGGTCTCCATTACGAACCTCCCCCTCCCTATCACAAATAAATCAATATTTTTATTGAGAATTGAGGGCACCAAAATGTCCCCGTACTTAAGTACCACGCAGGTTGTAGAGATTGACAACATAAATATACCTATAAAATTTGATGTGTGTAAAAATAATGAAGGCACGATTTGGGGCAAAGATATCATGAGGGAGTATGAAACTAAATTCATTGGAAGAAAGGAAAATTGACCTGGTCAAAGCCGGATGGTAGTAAGGGAAAGTATGGACAAATGGCCAATAACACTGCCACTGTCAGGTTGGCCACTATAACCATCAGTTAATGGAGCGAAGAACTGGGCAGATACAGGGCCGTTTGCGGGTCAGTGGGCAATGTTTGTAAAAGCCAGCATTGGCCCTGTAAAGATTCCAGCGCCAGAACAAAGACCTCACCGCCAATACCCGATCAAGAGAGAAGCTAAAAAGGCAGTTATGGATATTGTAGTATGATTAAGAGAAAGGGTTATCCTGCGGGAAACCACCAGCATTACTAGGCGAGGCCGCGCTGGAGTGGAGTGGGGCCCAGAAAAGGAGGAAGCGTCAAACCAATTAAAGTCTGAGTTAATGTCAGTCCCAGAATTGCGTTCAGCTGTCATCGTAAGGACTTCCACACACACTGCAACAATGAGAACGGGTTCTACACAGCAGTGGTCACACAGGACCATGGAGATGGGAGAAGGTCCGTCGCCTATTACTCTCCGGTACAAGAACGGGTAGTCACTGGACTCTCCAGGTGTATTGCTGCACAGGATTCCGCGGCCTGGGCTCTGAGAGTCTGTGAATCAATAGGTAAGACAGGAAATATTATACTACACACGAAATATTCCCTGGTAGAAATGTTGAACACCGGTCACCTAAGACCGTCTCGAATATGAGGCGGGCCAAGTAGGAGGCGGTCCTCCTCCCTCCAAGTGAGTCAGTAACCATTGTTAGGGAGACGGGGGAGAATCCAGCCGAGGGAATAGGGGAACCCCATGATTGTGGTGAGGTAGATGAATTTAGAGGAAGACATAATTAAGGATGCTCCTCTGGCAACCGGAAGAAACATTCTATCTAGATGGGTCACGTAAGTATGTCGATGGGCGCACCCGAACGGGGTGGGCGTAGTGAATTGAACAATGGAGGCATTGGAATCAGGACAAATAGATGGAGGCCAGTCATCCCAAGTGGCAGAACTAGTGGTGTTCACCAAAGCGCTAGAATTATCAGAGAATAACACAGTGAACATGTATACAGACAGTAGGGACGCTTTTGGAGTCGGAAATCACTGCTTGGGGTAAAAGGGGAATGTATTAGAACAGGAGGTAATCCTATAAAACAACAGTTGGTTATAGAAGCCCTCTTCGAGGCTAGTTACAAATCCCAACAGGTAGCAGTGATTAAAATAAAGGCACATCAGATAGAACCGGTCCGGAACAGCTTGAACTGGATAAATCACTAGGGGAGTCAAGCCTGGAAATTAGTACGAAACTCAGATCGATGCAACAGACCATTCGTGACAATCAGGAAAATAAGGACCGGGGACAAGAGCTCGCGATGGCGGCTTATGTTCGCTCGGCGGGTAGGAATGTCATGGTAACAAACCTGCCCAGTAAACAAGGGTTCGCCCCAAAATGGAGAGGGCCTTACGAGATTATATTTAGTGGATCACCTGTGCCTGCCTGGACATAAGGGGAAAAGGGGGGGGGGGGGGGGGGTTGGTCACAATTAGAGGAAAATACGACCTCATAGAGCTTTACTCATTCATACCGGGCTATGCACAGATGAAAGTTTGGACACGGTTGTTCATGTCTGAATCAGATGACCAAGCTACACAATAATGCATGCTGAACTCATGCTTGCTTTTGTATTTATCTTTCAGATTGTTCAATTTAGGATTATGTAATTTGTAGCTATCGGGTCCCTTGTATTGCGCTTGTTGCTTGGCTTAGGTGTAAGCTAAGGGAATGAATAGGGATAAGGATGTGAAGCAACATGATGTGCTTCCCCGGTGTTCTAAAGAATGTAGTCGCGTTCATATGTATTGTCACGGGTGTAAGGGAAATGGGATTGGAAGACAATCTTTTTGAAAAAAACTCATATACGATTGTACGGAAAGCAGTCTGTGTGCTACCCGTTAGCTTAGTCTGTACAGGCCTTGTTTGTAGCCACCCCGAGTTGGATCCGCCTCCAACTATACACTGCAGACACGTCAGATTTTCACTGTGTGGGACAGACGGGCAGCTATAGCAGAAACATACAAGGTAGATGCGTGGAACTAATAAACCACGCATCCCACTTGCTGGGGAACACAGGGGATTGGAGGGACAAGATGTTCAGCGAAGGCGAAGTATCCCCCATGTTTTACGTGCAGGGATGGGGAACATGGACCATGCATTCACTGATAATAGTTGCTGTTGTGTGTTCGCTCTTTGCTCTCTTATAAGCATAGTAAAGCTATGTTGTGCTAAGCTAATGGTACTGGCTCTGCCCTTCGCGCCCATGCACCACAAGTACGTCTACGATGAATTACTACCGCAAAGAGTCCCCTCCGACGTGCCCGTTCCCCGTTTCAATTAACTGACGTCCCGGCCGTGGACATATCGAGCTGGATGTGAAGATTGGTCAGCTTGGGAGATCGGGATGTCCAAGGACCAGCAGGGAGGGTCTGAAGAGGTAGTACAGAACATACAACATGGATGCCGCCTGATATAAAATGGACTCTGTCAATGACCTTGATTCTTTGTTATTATGAGTGCCTGCTGCTAAAGTAAAGCTTTGCGCAAAACAATTGAGACACAAGCTGCATCCAAAGAGACAATTAGCCGTTAGCAAATTTGCCCAATGTCGGTATTGTTAGCTACTTAGCTAACGGATCAGACAAAAGGGGGGCTCAAATTAAGGAACTAGCAAGGAAGCACTCGTTTAACGTGGCTGTATGTAACCGTTATGTATGTAATGAATTCATCGGCTAATGCAAACTATCAATTAGAGCCTATAGGAGCTAACTTGTAGCTATTCATGGCATTGAAGATGCATTTTATGATTTCGTGATGCAAACAGAATTGATTGGGTATTATGTAAATGTGAATGCAAACTAATTCCGCTTCCCTTCTGCATAAAGGGGCAGCACGGTAGCATGGTGGTTAGCATAAATGCTTCACAGCTCCAGTGTCCCAGGTTCGATTCCCGGCTGGGTCACTGCCTGTGCGGAGTCTGCACGTCCTCCCTGTGTGTGCGTGGGTTTCCTCCGGGTGCTCCGGTTTCCTCCCACAGTCCAAGCTGTGCGAGTTAGGTGGATTGGCCATGCGAAATTGCCCGTAGTGTCCTTAAAAGTAAGGTTGGGGGGGGGGGGGGGTTGTTGGGTTACGGGTATAGGGTGGATACGTGGGTTTGAGTAGGGTGATCTTTGCTCGGCACAACATCGAGGGCCGAAGGGCCTGTTCTGTGCTGTACTGTTCTATGTTCTATGTTCTATTAACCTAGTGCGACCTCAGCTCAGGTGAGGAAGCGTGCTGCAGGCCATGGGGGTCAAAGGCCTTTCTCCCAGAATTCTGAAAATTAATAAATCACTTCTTTGCTCACTCAAAGGTCAATTTGTGAATATTTTCAGCTACACTCTATTCCCCGAATATGGAGACGCCTTTTCCACACTTATCCTATCCAGATCCGTCAGAAGCTTGGTTTCAGTGAATTCGAGTGAAACTCTTTCAAACTCCACCGCAGAGAAGGCCAGTCCGCACCATGTACAACACACACTGACCAGACATTGTGCTGGTAAAAGTTATCTGATCTCTTTCCAATTTATTTAGATGTTCCTTAAATAAGATAGACAATGTTGTATAGATAATTCCAAATTTGGTGTCAAATGACAAAGAACAATACAGCACTGGAAGAGGCCCTTAGGCCCTCCAGGCCTGTACCGGTTATGATAGCAACCTTTGCCAAAACCCTCAGCACTTCCTTGTGCCTTATCCCTCCATACCCATTTTATCCATGTGTTTGTCATGATGCCTTTTGAACGCCATTAATGTATCTGGTTCCACAACTTCCCCGGGCAACGCGTTCCAGGAACTCACCACCCACTGTGTAAAATATCCACCCCGCACATCCCTTCGAAACATTTCCCCACGGACGTTAAACCTATATTCCCTGGTGGTTGACCCTCTTCACCCTGTTCAACTGTCCAACTACTCTCTCCATGCTCCTCATAACAGTGTAGTCCTCCAGGAGGTCACCCCTCTATTCCGTCTTTCTAATGCAAATAGTCCGAGTCTATTCAGCCTCTCCAAACAGCCTCCAGACCTGGCAATGTCCTGGTAAACCTACTCTGCACTCTCTCTAAATCCTCCACATCCTGCTGGTAGTGTAGTGACAAGAATGCTTTACAATATTCCAAGTGTGGACCTTTCAAGCTTATATACAACTGTAGAATGATTTGCCAGTTTTTGTATTCGATGCTCCGTCCAATGAAGGCAAGCATTCCGTCTGCTTTCTCTGCTTCCTTGTCCACTTTTGGTGGCACCTTCAGTCAACGTGGGTTTGCGAAGGTTGGCTGGTTGGTAAAAATGGGTCACCGGATAACAAGTTTGAAAAACATTGTCCTAAACGTATACGCCAAACAGAGGATTTCCTGCTAGAATTATCACTGTTTGGATAATCAACATGAGAATAATAATTCCAGTTGTCTTTATTGAATTATTTCTTCACCATCTGCCGTTTATAGATTCTAAACCGAATATCCAGAGCATTACCCCGCGTATCTGGAATACTAGTCCAGTGATAATGTTTCCACGCTCTCAGTGCCAGCGTAACATGTGTGGTTCCGCATTATAGATTTTCTCTTCTGCCAGTGCACTCTGGGGCACTGTATTCAGAGTCAGTGCTGATGGGGTCACAACAACAAATGTCTCTACGGCCAGTGTCAGTGTCGATTAAGCCAATGCAAACTGTGTGAGTGCGGCCAGTCCCAGCCTAGTTGGGGCCAGCGCAAAATGTGTTAGTGTGGCCAGTGACAGCCTTGAAGGGGCCAGTTCAGGAAGTGTCAATGCGGCCAGTGGCAACGCGACTGAGACCAGTGCAACCTGTGTGTGCGGTCAGTGTCAGCCCTGTTGGGACCAGTGCAGCAAGTTTCAATACAGCCAGTGTCAGTGCGAATGAGGCCAGTGCAACCTGTGTGTGCGGTCAGTGCCAGCTCTGTTGGGACCAGTGCAGGAAGTGTCAATACAGCCAGTGTCAACGCGACTGAGACCAGTGCAACCTGTGTGTGCGGTCAGTGTCAGCCCTGTTGGGACCAGTGCAGCAAGTTTCAATACAGCCAGTGTCAGTGCGAATGAGGCCAGTGCAACCTGTGTGAGTGCGTCCAGTGCCAGCTCTGTTGGGGCCAGTGCAACAAAGGTCTGTGTGGCTAATGTTAGTGCTGATGGGCCAGTGCAATAAATGTCTGTGCGGCCAATGCCAGCGCTCCTGTTTCCAGTGCAACGCGTGTCATTGGGGCCAGTGCTAATGGGGCCAGGGCAAGAAAAGTCAGTGCGGGCAGTGTCAGTGCTGGTGGGGCCAGTGCAACAAGTATCAGTGCGGTTAATGTCAACGCTGATGGGGCTAGAATACACTGTGTCGGTGCGGCCGCTGTAATTGATGATGGGCCAGCGGAATAAGTGTCAGTGCGGCAATAGCTCGTGCTCTTGGAGTGTGTCCGTGCACACCGCAATCACCCAGGTATACCCGGCCGCGAACCAGGCCGCCGAATAGGGGCAGACAGTCGTGCTGGACGACCCTCTGGGTCGCCCGCTGCCTGGCCCTATAAATGGCAAGTTTCACCAGGCCCAGGAGCAGGATCACGAGGAGGTCCTCCGCCCTCCCTGCAATTCCCCGCACCGGATGCCCGTACAGCAGGAGCGACGGGCTCAAGTGCAAAGAAAACCTCAATAACAACAACGCTGAAAACAAAAAGGGAGTGCAGCCTCGGACAAACATCGGAGCACTGCTCCTTCCTCAGGTGAATGGAGAGGTAACATAGATCTCCACTCACCTGAGGAAGGTGCAGTGCCCCGAAAACTCCTGTTTGAAACAAACCTGTTGGACTTGAACATGGTGCTGAAAGACTTCTTACTGTGCTCACCCCAGTCCAACGCCGAGATCTGCACATCACAACATACGCATGCTCCACCGTCTCCACCAGGCCGCAAAAGTGGCAGGTCTCTGGCCGAGCCGTAAAGTGATTCAAACGATAGTTGCACGGCACTGCCATGGCTCGCAGAGTCCCGAGCAAATACTCATTCCCCACCCTGTCGAACGCCTCCTCTTGGTGAAGAGACAGGAAGGCGCTCAACACACCAGTCCTCTGGGTGAAATGAATAATGTCCAGGATATTGTCATAAATTGTTCAGACCGGGACTTTGTAGAACTGGTCACGGTAAGTCATGAAGTCCAGCACGGGGCCAATGCGTAAAGACAACACCTTGGCAACTATTTTGGAGTCCGTGCTGAGGGTGGAGACCGGTCGCCAGTTCTTAAGTTGGCGGAGATCCCCCTTCTTGGGCAGCAGGGCAATGACGGTCCTGCGCCACAAAACGGGCACATTCCCGGTCGCGATACATTCTTCCAGGATCCCCGGGTAGTCGCTCCCCAGGATTTTCCAGAGGGCCCTGACCAACTCCACTGGTAGCCAATCCAGCCCTGGAGATTTGTGCTGTGACAGGCTGTCCAGGCTGCCGGTCAGCTCTTGGAGGATAATAGTATGATCGCGCCTTCCAGCGCTCCGGAGTTAGTAGAACTTTCCTTGTACCAGGCCTATCCTGACACCCCTCCCACAACTCCTTTACCCATACTGGTACCCATACTTACCCATACGGGGCTGGTTTAGCTCACTGGGCTAAATCGCTGGCTTTTAAAGCAGACCAAGCAGCACGGTTCATTTCCCGTACCAGCCTCCCCGGACAGGTGCCGGAATGTCGCGACTAGGGGCTTTTCACAGTAACTTCATTGAAGCCTACTCGTGACAATAAGCGATTTTCATTTCATTTCCTTTTCATACAGTGATGACGATTGTGGTGTCGCTTTATGCTCTCCTCCGTAACTGGAAACAATCGTCAACTTCGTTTCCAATTCCGACCCCTCCATCACTTCCACCTGGTCCATCTCAGACACTTCCCTTCCTTGATCTTTCTGTCTCCAGTTCCGGCAATAGACTATCTACTAATATCCAGTACAAGCCCACTGACTCCTACAGCTGTCTGGACTACAGATTTCTACATCCTGTACGGACGCCATTACTCTCTCACAACTCCTTCGCCTCCGTCGCATTGGTTCAATTGATGCCACTTTCGAAAATGATGCTTCCAAAATTTGTTCTTCTTCCTCAACCGTGATTTCTCACCTATTGTTGTTGACAGGGCCGTCAACAATGTGCGGTCCATCTCCCGCGTCACGACGCTCATCCACCCCACCCTCCCAGAACAAGGATAGAGTCCCCCTGGTTCTCACATTTCATTCCACGAGTCTCCGTTTGCAAAGCAGAATCCTCCGCTATTTTCGCCAACCCCAGCGTGATGCCACCACCAAACACATCTTCCCTTCACTCCCTCTGTCAGTATTCCGCAGACACTGTGCCCTCCGATATAATATAGTCCATTCCTCTCCAATCTGAACACCTCTCCCATCACCCATGGTACCTTCCCATGCAATCGCAGGTGTAACACATGCCCTTTTGCCTCTTCCATGCTCAACATTCCAGGCCCAAAACACTGATCCCAGGTTAAGCAGCGTTTCACTTGCATCTCTTCCAATTTGGTCTATTGAATTCGCTGCTCCCAATGTGGTCTCCTCTATATCGGAGAGATCAAAAGCAGACTGGGTGATTGCATTGCTGAACATCTTTGTCTGTCTGCATTCAGGACCCTGACCTTCCCGTTGCTTTCCATTTTAACAAAAGGCCCTGCTCCCGTGGCCATATGTCTGTCCGTGGCCTGCTGCAATGTTTTAGTGAAGCTCAACGCACACTGTAGGAACAACATCTCATCGTCCGACTATACACGCTACAGCCTTCCGGTCTCAATACCGAATTCATCAGCTTCAGATGTTTAGCTCTGCCCCACCTCGACCTATTTGTTTTAATCCCATTTCAACTGAACTGTCTTTCACCAATTTTTCTCCGGAGCACCCGGAGGAAACGCACGCACACACGGGAGGATATGCAAAATCCGCACAAAAAGTGACCCAAGCCGGAATCGAACCCTGGAGCTCTGAAGAAGTTGTGCTATCCACAATGCTACCGGGTTGACTGTACACTTGTTGCACTGGCTCCATCAGCACTTACACTGGTTGCACTGACACTTGTTGCACTTGCCCCATCAGCACTTACACTGACTACACTGTCACTTGTTACACTGGCCCCATCAGCACTTACACTGGTTGCACTGACACTTGTTACACTGGCCCCATCAGCACTTACACTGACTACACTGTCACTTGTTACACTGGCCCCATCATCACTGACACTGGTCGCACTGACACTTGATGCACTGCTACTATTACATTGACTCTGGACACACTGACCCAGAGTGCATTGGCAGCAATGCAAGTTTATTATCCAGAATCACTCTGCGTCCACTGGAGCGGGAGCGGGAGGCATTATCACTGGACAATAAATCCAGATACCCGGGGTAATGCAGTGGGCATTTGGGTAAGAATCCAAAAACGGTAGAAGGTGCAATACGAATTCAATAAATAAAACGGGAATAAGAATTATCATGTTGATCATACAAGCATTGTCGGTTGAGCTATAAGATCCTATGTTTTTGGGTCTGTCCTTATCTGTTTGAACTATATGCGACACCAGGTCCATAGCAATGTGGTTGATTCTTAAAATGCCACTCAGTTCTGGACAATAAGGGATGGGCACAAAATCCTGGCCTTGCCATAGACCCACTGTTTCACTTGCAGCAACACGGCGACGAACAGCGGTACCAGCTGCAACTTCTCCAGTAGATTCAGTACCAGGAACAACCTGAGGAGCAAATATACCATCAGCAGACCCAGCAGGAACAGTACCAGCAGCAGTACCAGCAGGAACAGTACCAGCAGCAGGCCCAGCAGGAGCAGTCCCAACAGCAGTCCCAGCAAGACCAATACCAGCAGCAAAGCCCATCAGGAACAGTTCCAGCAGCAGTCCCAGCAGGAACAGTACCAGCAGCAGGACCAGCAGGAACAGTACCAGCAGCAGTCCCAGCAGGAACAGTACCAGCAGCAGTCCCAGCAGGAACGGTCCTAGCAGCAGGCCCAGCAGGAACAGTACCAGCAGCAAAGCCCAGCAGGAAAAGTAGCAGCATCCGTCCCAGCAGGAACAGTACGAGCAGCAGTCCCAGCAGGAACGGTCCCAGCAGCAGGCCCAGAAGGAACAGGACCAGCAGAAGGCCCAGCAGAAAACGTACCAGCAGCAGGCCCAGCAGGAACAGTACCAGCAGAAGGCCCAGCAGGAACAGTCCCAGCAGCAGTCACAGCAGGAACACTACCAGCAGCAGGCCCAGCAGGAACAGTACCAGCAGCAGGCCAAGGAGAAACAGAACCATCAGCAGGCCCGGCCGGAACAGTACCAGCAGCAGGCCAAGCAGAAACAGAACCATCAGCAGGCCCAGCAGAATTGGTTATCAGCATCAGAAGCAACTCCAACAATGTGGTCCCTTTGTTCAAGAAGGGGAGTAGAGATAACCCCGGTAACTATAGGCCGGTGAGCCTAACGTCTGTGGTGGGTAAAGTCTTGGAGAGGATTATAAAAGATACGATTTATAATCATCTAGATAGGAATAATATGATTAGGGATAGTCAGCATGGTTTTGTGAAGGGTAGGTCATGCCTCACAAACCTTATCGAGTTCTTTGAGAAGGTGACTGAACAGGTAGACGAGGGTAGAGCAGTTGATGTGGTGTATATGGATTTCAGTAAAGCGTTTGATAAGGTTTCCCACGGTCGGCTATTGCAGAAAATACGGAGGCTGGGGATTGAGGGTGATTTAGAGATGTGGATCAGAAATTGGCTAGTTGAAAGAAGACAGAGAGTGGTAGTTGATGGGAAATGTTCAGAATGGAGTTCAGTTACGAGTGGCGTACCACAAGGTTCTGTTCTGGGGCCGTTGCTGTTTGTCATTTTTATAAATGACCTAGAGGAGGGCGCAGAAGGATGGGTGAGTAAATTTGCAGACGACACTAAAGTCGGTGGAGTTGTAGACAGTGCAGAAGGATGTTGCAGGTTACAGAGGGACATAGATAAGCTGCAGAGCTGGGCTGAGAGGTGGCAAATGGAGTTTAATGTGGAGAAGTGTGAGGTGATTCACTTTGGAAAGAATAACAGGAATGCGGAATATTTGGCTAATGGTAAAATTCTTGGTAGTGTGGATGAGCAGAGGGATCTCGGTGTCCATGTACATAGATCCCTGAAAGTTGCCACCCAGGTTGATAGGGTTGTGAAGAAGGCCTATGGTGTGTTGGCCTTTATTGGTAGAGGGATTGAGTTCCGGAGCCATGAGGTCATGGTGCAGCTGTACCAAACTCTGGTACGGCCGCATTTGGAGTATTGCGTACAGTTCTGGTCGCCTCATTATAGGAAGAACGTGGAAGCTTTGGAACGGGTGCAGAGGAGATTTACCAGGATGTTGCCTGGTATGGAGGGAAAATCTTATGAGGAAAGGCTGATGGACTTGAGGTTGTTTTCGTTAGAGAGAAGAAGGTTAAGAGGTGACTTAATAGAGGCATACAAAATGATCAGAGGGTTAGATAGGGTGGACAGCGAGAGCCTTCTCCCGCGGATGGAGGTGGCTAGCACGAGGGGACATAGCCTTAAATTGAGGGGTAATAGATATAGGACAGAGGTCAGAGGTGGGTTTTTTACGCAAAGAGTGGTAAGGCCGTGGAATGCCCTACCTGCAACAGTAGTGAACTCGCCAACATTGAGGGCATTTAAAAATTTATTGGATAAGCATATGGATGATAAGGGCATAGTGTAGGTTAGATGGCCTTTAGTTTTTTTTTTCCATGTCGGTGCAACATCGAGGGCCGAAGGGCCTGTACTGCGCTGTATCGTTCTATGTTCTAAAGAGCACCAGTACAGGTCCAGGGGAGACAGTACCAGCATCAGCATTCCCAGCATAAAAAGCACCAGCAGCAACAGTCCCAGCAGGAACAGTACCAGCAGCCCCAGAAGGAACAGTACCAGCAACATTTCCAGCAGGAACAGTACCAGCAGCAGGCCCAGCACAAACAGTACGAGCAACAGGACGAGAGCAAACAGTACCAGCAGCAGGCCCGGCAGGAACAGTGCCAGCAGCTGGCCCAGCACAAACAGTACCAGCAGCAGGCCCAGCACAAACAGAACCAGCAGCAGACGTCCCAGTAGAAAAAGTACCAGCAGCAGCAGCCCCAGCAGAAAAAGTACCAGCAGCAGCAGCCCCAGCAGAAACACTGCCAACAGCAAATGCCCCAGCAGAAACAGTACTACCAGTAGGAGTCCCAGCAGAAACAGTACTAACAGCAGTCGTCCCAAAGAGAAAAAGTACCATCATGTGCGGGGCAGGTTTTTTGTACACAGAGGGTGGTGAGTGCCTGGAACGCGTTGCCAGAGGCGGTTGTGAAAGAAGAAACATTAACGGTATTCAAAAGGCATCCTGACAAACACATCGATATGATGGAAATAGAGTGATTCAGCACAAGGGTGTTGAGGGTTTTTGCCAAGATTGGTATCATGGCCGGTACAGGCTTGGAGGGCCGAAGAGTCTGTTCCTGTGCTATATTGTTCTTTGTTCATTGTAATCGTCCGTGAATCAGCACACCGAGCATTATCTGCACTTCCTGCATGGGAAAAAAAATCGTTTGTTAGATTATAAGATGCAAACTGCACAAAATAATTCAGATATCGTCTCAGCAAGGCTAGGCACAGTTGCAATAAGACATCCTTACCCCTGTACTCACCCCATTTTGAAATAAAGGCCAACATACCATGTGCCACTTTACCCATTAGCGGGACCTGCATGCATGCTTTCAGTGACGGGTGTATGAGGATACCCAGTTCTCTTTCCACCTCAACATTTCTCAAATCTATTTACACTTAAATTATACTCTTCCGTTCTGTTCCTCTGTCCCATGTGGTAATTCATCCACGTTATACTTGGCCATTCATTCAACTTGTCTATATCACTCCGAAGTATCTCAACATCCTCCTCATCACTCACATTCCAACCGTCTATTTTCGTCAGAAAACTTCAGAAAACTTGAAAACATTGCATTTGTTTCCTTTATCCAAATTGCTGATGCATGATTTGTATTGACAGTGCCAGAGAACTGATCCTGCGGATCCCACTGGTCATCAGCTGCCAAGGGGGCAAAGGCCCATTTCTTCCTACTCTCTGTCCTGTGTCTCTCATCATCTCTCAATACACGCTAATATATTATCCCCAACCTCATATGGTTCAATAATACAAACTGACATCGCATTTCACTTTTCTTTCAGAGCATGCGAGCTGGAAATGAAGGTATTTGTGTGAGCAGCAATACTGAACGTACATCAATAATACTCATTTGTATAGTTAACTAACATGTTGGAAATCGGATTATATTTAGAATGTAGAAATTCAATGTCAGAAACAAAAAGTGTTGAAAAACTCAATTTCGTAATCTGTTTCTTCTCTTGCAGAAAGATAACTGATGTTGCAACTTCAATTTCCCTGCGGTGATCCAAGATGTTATAACTGAAAAGCTTCCGTCATGAAGCAGCTAATAAGTTAACAGCGAGGCATTAACTGCAGCTGGAAGGATCCTATCATTTCACAGTGAAGATGTCGGAAACATTTACAAGTATCAGGAAAGTCTTTTACACGTTCCTTGTTTTTATTGGTGTTCCTGGTAAGTTACTCTGAAAAGCGCAGTTATTTAAACTTGTGATTGAGATTCTCTGGTTTTACACTTACTTATTAAATTTCCTCCTGAGCCGATGGTTACGTAATACAGGTACGTGACCATTGATCTGATCTGTCTGCAATTGAATTACACGAATTAGCTCTGTGGGATCATATGATTTCCTCAACTAATAAGCCACCCATGTTTCTAACTTACAGCCCACCGGAAATGTCCAGTTATTGTGTTTCGGTTCATATCTTGAACTTTGAACCCAGACTTAAATTTATACTTCGTTTTTGACGGACGGTATTAGCAGGAATACGAAACAGAATGAGAGTTGCAAATCAGAGAAGATTACCTGATTCAAGCGGCAATGTATTCCCGAGAGCAAGTGTCGGAGTAGAACTGTACTGACTGTGATCACTGATCGCAGTCGAATACATAACCGCAGTAAATATCTGTTAGTGAGTGCATCTGTCAATTCTGGATTTGTATTGTCCAGGAAGCAAGCTGGGGTTTGATACCTGACAGAACTGACCATTGATCCATTTAGTTATCTGTCAGTGTTCGAGTTGCACCGACTGTATGTTACTAAACAGAGTGGAATACGCGATTTCCCCCTCCGGTGCCCAAGTATTACTGGGGTTACCTGTCAGTGCCGAATTGTGTGGAGTGTGCGTCGCAAACTGGTGTTAAATAATTTGATTCAATTTTAAGATCATTACTTGGGGTTTCAGGTAACACCCCATTCCAGGCAGCTGGCGCTCTGTTTTGCCAATCTCTCGCACTGAAAAGTTGAATCTTTTTTGCAGTTGGTTGACGTAACATTGTGATGGGTGCATACAGTACAATGAGCAAATATCTATGTATTTCGTAATGATCTGATCAAACAGAAACTGTTCTTTCTGAAATTTGAACAACACAAGACTCTTACTGTTTCCCAATCCACTTCCTGCTTTGGTTTACTTCAAATCTTCCAGAAATGTATTCCAATATCTGTTGCATTGTGTCGGTAGTTGAACCTAGGGCACTGTATTAATTGATTCATGAATCTATTAATCAGAGCCGCTAACTGTCCCAATTCCGTTCCTGCACTCTGATTGGCCAAAGAATATATGGAAACATATTTTTCCAATTGATATGAAACACCTGACGGCTAACTTTATTGGAATACATTTCCGAGGGAAACGTCAATTGACGACTTATTATTCAGGTGTTGACACATTTTTTGAATTCCTCCTCTCAATTAAATATTGTATTTTGTTCTGGAAATAACCTTGTTGTCTTCCAATTGTATCTCAGTTATATAAGTGCAGAAAAATATCCATCCGAAATCCTTCCCACATTGTACATCACTTCCTAACTTCTGCTGCTTGGGCAGCACTATTAATTCCAATAGTTCTGCCATTCGTCGGTAGTTTGTACTCTTACAAATTTGCACTTTAATTCGAAAATCAGAGAGCTTCGCAATATCTTATTAATTAAATCTATAATGAAGATAGTTATCAAAATACTTTAACATGGTGTTTCTTTTTGGAATATGTGTTGAAGACAGTTGATTATATTCTGTATGTCTGGGCTTTCCGGTTTTAAAAAAAATACCGTTCGCTTAATTTCTTTCTGAAGATATTAGTTAGCCCCCCTGCAATTCCTTCGACTTGTGCTAGCTTCTGTTTCTAATCATCTGCCTTTAAATCCTTTGGCAATGAACTCACGATTGTTAATAAATGGGAAAGAAAATATGCGCTTTTGCCCCATCACATTTTCAGCAACATTTTTGAATTAAATCCATCTAAACCAGATATTTAGCCTTTCTTTGATAACTTCGGCAAATATTTGCTTTAACTTAATCAAATGCATTTTTTGGATTGCAATCGCTAACATCTCAGAGATTATTTGTTGCCGCCATGATGCATTTCCCTTCCTCAGACACAGGGTCCGAATGCACATCAATCGTTTCATCCCGCGCCCAACAACTCACATAAATAGTGAGCCCCTTCCTTCGAAGCGCGGACCTGTCCTTCAGGATTACTTTTCCATTTCAAAATTGTCAGTCTCGTCGTCCGTGCGGCAAACGTCAATAAACCTCGTGAGCCTTCAATATAGTGGATGGTATCACATTATTCCAGACTCAAATTGCGGCGTCATTGGAGTTAATATGTTCGTCAGGTATAGGAGCAAAATTTGGCCATTCGGCCCATCGAGTCTGCTCCGCCATTCGATCATGGCTAATATGTTCCTCATCTGTTATCTACAATGTTACAGACCACGAACTGCATGGCGACATCAGCCAGAATATCTCCTCCCTAGAAAACCAAACTAGGAGCGTCGTCGGCAATTTAGCCTCCCGAGCCTGACACCCTGAATGTTATCATGGCTGATCCCATTATGGCCTAAACGGCACTTTCCGGGCCGTTCATTATTACTATTCACAGATTAACAATTAAACATCTGTATAACTCCTCCTTAAATTTACTAACTAGTCTATATGTGTCCAAGCTGTGAACGATATTTGGGCCAGTACTGCCTCCTCTCTCACGATATTTAATGGCTTGACTCTGTTGGTGAAATCATCATTTGGTTTGACTTGGGAAATGTCATCATAATTGTTCAATTCAACCGCCGTTCTCTACACAAGGTCCCTCTCTGACAGAAAATTCCCTTCCCGCGTTTCTTATTAATTTCTGATGTTATATTCCCGACTTACTCACCTACCTTGAATATAGTATTAGCGACCACTACTTACTCAAAGGACTCATTGACAATATGTACGACTTGCTCCACATCGTACCAAACGATTCATATGTTGCTTCCCTGCAATGTGCTCCTGAAACGTATTAATTGTCCAGTAATCTAGGTTCCCCTCCAAAGTATTTGAAGGGACACTCTGCCAGGTTCAGTCAAGTGGCCGTGTTCATGTTTCCGTTACTTCTTTTCGAGGATGAAACGATGTGAAATACACGTTGACGCAGCAAAGTTCCAAATACAAAGCATAATTTTATTTCATTTCGAACTGAACCACTTCAGTACCTCCATAGCAATTCTGTTGATGATCCCTCTGGGACAGCGTGAAGCTTTAAAGTGAGATTGAATTATAATATGGATTCCATGCATTGAGATGTCAATGTATTCAAATATGTAATTCTCCCCTTATTTCTTCGAACTCCATAATTCGAACAAAATCGCCAGCCCTTTTAAACACTGAAATAATCCTGCATTATTTTGCGACTACATATTTGAATTGGTAATGAAAATAAATCTTGTCCCACCGTGTGTTTACTCATTTACTAATGACAACGACTTTCATCCTTAATTACATGTTGTATGGTCCAACTGTCCCAAATCTGTTTCCTTTTGCCCAGTGTCAGATTTAATATCATTTCAATACTTTCTCAGTTAACGATAGAGAATACAATGCAAACCGTGATGAATGTAGGAAATGTGTATATATAGTGTGTTATGCGTTTGTGTATTTTACAGTAATGATATTTAAAAAATGAGGTCAATCTATTTCAATGATAAGTCTTCTTAATCTGTGACAAAGGAGTTAACAGCTCGGCAGACTGTGATATCAACCATGGGAGCCCTGGATCTGCTTTTTCAGTTCAGTTGTCAGCCCTGCCCCGTGCCTGTTGTCTTTAATTTCACGTCAGAATTCTGCTGGGGGTTTAGATGAAAGTAGCTGCGTTTCGCAGACAGACTTCTAATATCGTCTCTCCCAAGGACTTGTGAACAAACCACGAAGCGGCTGATTGTTACCTTGAACATTAAGTAGCATTTGAAACGTTTGTGGATTTTGGTTCACTGAAATTTTAGAGGTAGATGGGGAAGAGCTCACAGACCGCTCTTTATTATTGTAAGAACTGCTTAACGGTTCATCAACATTGATCTTTTTTAATGTTAACAGGATTAATCGTGTGTTCAAATTAAAGAATTTTTAAGTTACCATAAATCCCTACTTCTCAGAAGAGTCACTTCTGGGGGTGAAGCATCATTTCCTCACAGTTTATAAACTGAACAGATTGTTGGGTTTTCACACCCGATTTCCTTATATTAACTGTGGGCCTGGTCTGGTCTGTTGCTGTAACAATCAAGTCGCAAAAATGTACAACGTTCAGCTCCACTACATATATTACATGTTCCTAAATGAAACAAACATTTTACCTTGTATTTTTGACACTCCTCACTCATACCCAACATCCGCTTCTCTTCATGTTACTGTGCAATAAATGCAACACATGTCCCTGCAGTTAACCACGCTCCACTTTCCTCCCACTTTCCAAAACCTATATTGTTACTGATCCTTAGACAGACTCAATCTCACCCATCCATTTCATCGTTCACAGGTTTACATACTCAAACCATCACGCTGTCATCCAAACTAGTTCACTCAAAATCACACCGGTGCTCATTTGAATTTAGAATAACCAGCGACCTCCTTATTGAGCCATCTGGGATGGGCGAGAGGCTGTACATGGTAGATGCTGAGAGTATGTTTGCAATTCAGCGAGATTTTAGGTCCTCGGGTCATATTCGGAGTATAAGTGATCACTCATTTCCGGCAGAGATGAGGAGGAATTTCTTCTCTCAAAAGGTTAGTAAACCTGTCGAATTAATTACCGGAAATAATTGTGTGCGTATGTCGCGAAGTATGTTCATGGTTCACATATACATTGTCTTACTCAGTAAGGAATCATGGGCTTTGGTGAAAGGATTGGAGAGTAAAGTTGTGGATGATCAGAGATGCTGCGATCTCACTGGATGGCGGAGCAGTATCGGTCGGCCGAATGACTGACTTTTGCTCCTGTGTCGGATGGCTTAATGGTCGACTCTGCCACAGAAGTAGTAAAAAAGGTTCACAGCCCCAGAATCTCAGATGATAAATGTAGGACGTTGTTACATCTTAAATGTAATATTTGTTGCCGTAATTGTATTAAAACCCCTGGTTTAACAAAGGCATATTGTCTGCTAATGCACTGATTAATGGCTGGTAAACGCGTGTCATTATTGATTTCAATCATTTACTTGTTTGCTGATGTCGTCAATGAAACATGGATTTTATTTTGAATAATCCCTGCTGTGTAGATTATGTGATGGATTGTCCTTCATCCTGCATACACAAGGCATGGGACGTGTTAGAGGGAAGAGACAGAATAATGTTTTCTGACGCAATTACGTGCTGGAGACAGTTCTGTCTGTAGTTTTGCAGCTTTCAATTGGTCCCACTCTGACAATACGGGCCTTGAACCGAATGTTGGACGATTCTCTGCAAGGTTTCTGTATACGTTCCGTGGATATGAGTAACTTGCATAGCAACTTAATTTTTCCTTTCTGATATTTGACGTGCTGAAATTAGCCATGGATGTGTTTTGTTCTGAAATACCGAAGGTTTTTTAAAAAAATTAAAGCTCTATCTTACAAATCTAATAAATAATTCCTCGTAGATATTCGAAAATTTTAGTTTCTTATGGTTGTTGTTGGATATTGCACTGACTACTGTTAATAATCAGCGGAAGAGTTTGACACAGTGGCATTGTCACTGGACAAGTAAAGCAGAGCCCTAGAAAAATGGTCTTTTAACCAGGATGAAATCCCATACTGCAGATGAAATTTGAATTTATAACAAATCTAGAATTAAAAGTCTAACGATCACCATGAAACCATTGTCAATTGTCGGAAAGAGCCATGTGTTTGCCCTATAGAGAAGGAAATCTGCCGTCCTTACCTGGTCTCCCAAAATGTGCCTCCACATCCACAGCGATGTGGATGACGCTTCACAGCTCCCTCACGGGTAATTTGGTATGGCCAATAAATGCCGGCACAGCCTGCGATGCTCCACAGCCCACGAATGAATGAAAGAAAATAAAATGCTGCATTTCGAATTGATTTATTTTCTACTATGTTTTTCATCCATTATTTTTTTAAAAAGTTACATTGCTGAAAGTGGTCCATGATTTGTGTTCGGCATTTTGTTTGAAGTAAATGTGTAAGATAAGCATCCGGTTAGGATTAATGTTACCATTCCTTGTTGGATTCTGTAATATATCGCCGGTAGGCAGTGGGAGGCAGACATGTAAGCATTGGTTTTGATTTGATTTGACTTATTATTATCACATTTATTAGTATACAATTAAAAGTATTGTTTCCTGGATGCTATGCAGAAAACGCATACCGTCCATAGGGAAGGAAACGAAGACGACAGAATGTAATGTAACAGTCATAGCTTGGGTGTAGAGAAAAGATCAATTTATTACGAGGAAGGTCCATTCAAACGTTTGATGGCTGCAGGGAAGGAACTATTCTTGAGTCGGTTGATACATGACCTCAAGCTTTTGTATTCTTTTCCTGAAGGAAGAATGTGGAAGATAGTACGCCCGGTGCGAGTTGGGACCTGAATTAAGCTGGTTGCCTTGCCGAGGCAGCGAGAATTGTAGACAGAGTCAATGGATGGGTAGATGTTTGCGTGATGGTCTGGGCTACATGTGGTTTCCAGCAATTTGGGCAGACCAGGATCCATACCAAGCTGTGATAGAACCACAAAGAATTATTTTAGTGGTGCATCTGTAAAAGATGGTGAGAGTCGTACATGAAATGCCAAATTCCCTTAGTCTTGTGAGAAAAAGAGTCGTTAGTGGGCCCTTAATGTCCGATTGGAGGGACCAGGACATGTTGTTGGTAATCTGGGCACCTAAAAACTTGAAGCTCTCGACAGTTTCAAATTTGTTACCATTGGGGTAGACAGGGGCACGCTCTCATCCACGTTTCCTGAAGTCGATGAAAATGTTTGTACCTCTCCTATGTACCCTCGTCCCCATATAGGTTTACTGGGCTACACAGTGGGCTGGGTCTGTACTGCAGATCACGCACCAGATGAGCATCTCACAATTCGCCCTTCTCGCAATACTCCCAAGCAACTATCCCACCTGGCCCGCTTCCCTCCGCAATGCAACATTTTCCCCATCGGTGCAAGGCACTGCCCCTTTGAACACCCCCCCCCCCCCCCCACCCTCGATACTGCCGCCAAGGGCTGTGGATGGCACACTCCATGCCGGCGAGTGCACTGCGACTCCATCCGGCGCCCTCCTGTAGGAGGTTGTGTGGATGGCTTTAGCTTTCCGGTCGTTGTCACTCTCGGGAAGCACAGGCCCTGATGAACGGTAGTGAGGTGCGCAGCACGAGGACTGCCGTGCATAGTGCGGCAGGGGTGGTCCGTGGCAGGGCACTGTGGGACGGGCGGTGCCAGCCTGACCTGGGGGCCAATGCACTGATCACCAGCCGTCACTACCCTCTAAATCCGCGCCTCACTGCACTCCCCCAACATCCACGTCCCCTTCCCAAGCTCCAGCCCCAGCTCGGCCAGCCAGCCGCAGGACTAGCTGCACGCATTGGCAACTCTGGGAACATGTCCTTCCTCCTCGGCCTCTCAGCACCATGATTCATTTTTCACCCACGTGTTTGAAAAGCACGGGAGAAACTCGCCGCTGGTAATTTCTCCTGGCAGCAGCTGAACATGGCGGAGGCAGCGGGATTCGCGGGTGAGGGCGTTAATCATATGCCAGCGCTCTTTACCGTCCGGGAGGGGATAGAACGAATTGACGCCGACCAGGCACTGGACTCTTGCATCTATTGGGCGTCTGGCGCAACCTACGATTGTTGGCTCACATGGGAATCAACGCCGAATCGAGTTTCACGATTGTGGTGTCGCTGGATAAAGAACCCCTCCCACGTGGGGTGACCTGTTCACATTTTTGCTAATAATGTGTCGGAGATCCCGCTTATTGATGGGCAGGGTAATCCGACAGAATCCCAGTGAACTGATCCGTGACTGGCTAAAATGTGTTGTACGATATTGAGTTCCATTGTGTGAGTGCTAATCCTGAGTTGCTGCCGAATCGGTGAACAGTGTGTCGTGTTTTCGAGTCTGGGGATCGTCGCTCAGCGTGAATGATGATGAATAAAGAGGATGATCAGGAGGAAAGTAACTGGGCTCTTCTTCTGTCAGTGCTACTACCCCAATAATGGTAGTATTTGAGGCGAAGGAAGGCTGATTATCAGTCACATGGATGTTGCTGAATGTCTTATTATTCACAAACGAGAGGGACATCTGAATGAGATAGCCTATTTCTGAGTATTGTTTGTTTGGACAATGTCTCCCGCGACGTTACTGTTGTTTTTCCTATCGTGGTAGACGATGTGGCCACGAGACATTGGTGGCAATCCTTGGGAAATGCAGTAATCCTGCTGCTTGTTGCTTCCACAGAGGATTCCAGTTCCAGTGTGTATAAATCTGATTCAGGATCCGATCATTTATTGGCGGATCGATGGCTCATCCAATGTTGCCGCCTTCGTCTACACTTTGTTTTCCTTTGTCTAAAAGGGACCTGTCACCGTGAAAACTGTCAAACAGATGAAATCAGATCGCCAATCTCATAAATCATTTGGATGATTGAACGAGCGTTCAGCTGTAACGTCAGGGCTGCGCTTGACATATTTACATTATAAAGTCAGGCCGAGGCGGTTTATGAAGCTAGGATTCTGCTGTGCCTTATTCAGAAAATGACAATGTGTTTTCAGTAACTAGACATATTTTCTCTCGTCTCTGTCTTACAGTTAATTTAATGGCAATTATGATCCTGTCCAGGAGAAATTGTGGCCTTACCGTCTGCGTCACACGGTACCTCATCGCCATGGCAACGGCGGATCTTCTGGTCATTATCATCGTGGTCATATTGACCATCATCAATAATTATTATTTCCCAGTGAGTTTCCTATATATCACCCCTGTGTGCAGTGGTAAAATTGTCCTGATGGGTGCAGCCACAGATTGTTCCGTTTGGTTCACCATAGCGTTTTCCTTTGATCGATTTGTGGTCATTTGCTGTCCGAAGCTGAAAACAAAATACTGCACCGGAAAAACAGCGACTGTGGTTCTCGCAACAACTGGAATACTGTTAATTTTAAAAAACATTCCCATCTACTTCACATATATGCCTATATTCATATTCCACAATGTACCGTGGGGCTGTCAAAGAAAGGCCAGTGCGTTTATTGATCCCAGATGGATTGGATTTCAGTGGTTTGATAAGGTCACAACTCCATTGCTCCCATTCGGTTTAATTCTGTTGGTAAACGCTCTGACAGTCAGACACATTGTTATGACAAGTCAGGTCCGTCAGGGACTGGTGACGCAGAGTAAGGGAAAAAATTACAGTGATCCAGAGATGGAAAGCAGAAGGAAATCTATGATTTTACTCTTCAGTATATCTGGAACCTTCATTCTTTTGTGGTCGGTCAATGTTATAAAATTCGTGTATGTTAAAGTGATCGGATTATTTAATATCGGTGCATCTGCATATACATTAGAAAGTGTTGCAGCTATGCTGCTCAATTTAAATTGTTGCACAAACACATTTATTTATGTGGTAACTCAGGCCAAGTTCAGAGATCAAATCAAGTTAACGCTGAAATATCCGTTCAAAGCCATTGCACAGAGACTCAACCAATCCAGGAGCTCCGCCGAGTGACAGGCAGCCGGATTAGCAAATCAGGCAGAACGCAGAATCACTACGAACTTTTTCAGCTGAGCAGAAATCCTGTTCCTATCACTCCGATAATCTTTCAATCAGATATAATCATCTAGTCCGTGAGGTTCATCTCAACAAACCGTTGAATATGAGCGGGTGAAGTATGGACACATCAGCCAATCAGGAAATATAAGGGAAACACCCGCAGAATCACTGAGGAACTGAATAGAGAGAGAAGGCCCCATGTCATTGAACGGCAATTCTGAACCACGTCACCTCCATTCAAAACACTGGCGGTTTAATGGTGACGGGGAGCCGGGCGTGGCGGCAGGAAATGTGGCAATTTACTGGCGAAGGAGAATCGCTTCCGGGTCTGACGTCGTCGTTGAACCTGTCTGGAGAATCCCAGCGACATTTTGTGATATCGGTCAAACAGTCTCCTTCCCATTGTCAATTGAGATATTCTCTATTTGAAGTACACGGGATAGTGGTGGAAAATCCAGGAAAGTCACATCTTTAAAAAGTAATTTTGTCCAGAGTAATGTCCAGTCATTTATTTCAACACACTGTCTTCTCTCTGTACTTCGAGAACAAATTAAATGGAATTAAATTTGGACAATAATTCAAAAAGCTGCCTCTGGTTAAAAAGTGGTAAGCAATACATGAATAAAGAGAACACTCAGAAAGGCAGTGCTTCCTACCTCATTGATCATTCAGCATTATAGGTTTGGATATTATGTCAATATTGTTCACATGGCAAAATGTCCTTGTCGACAACAATCTGAGAATGGTCAGTAAATCTGTATTTAATGAAGGTTCAGGTATAAATGTCATTCAGGCCATTCCCACCCTTAAGTGTAGCCTCATTTAATATCATACATCGAAAAATAGAACATAGGAGCAGCAGGACGTCATTCAGCTTCTCGCGACCGTTCCGCCGCTTAATGAGATCATAACCTGCAATAATTTGGCACACCATGCTTACCACGAATCAATACACTTATGTGTACAATTGTTTAATGACTCCGCTTGCACCAGTTTTACAGGAAATGTCTTCTTCAGATGCACGAGCCTCTGGGTGTAAAATAAGTAAACGGCTCATTTCAGTTGGAAAGGGAAAAGCATTTAATTTTAAACGGTGACAGCTAGTTCCTTATTGCCATGATATTTATACAGATTGTAAATAGTTGACGTTCCGTGGCACGGTGGGACAGTGGTTAGCACTGCTGCCTCACAGACCCACGTCCCGGATTCAATTCCGGAGGTTGCACATTCTCCCCGTGTTTTTCCTTCCACAGTAGAAGATGTGCAGGTTAGATGAATTGGCCAGATGAAATTGTTAGTTGTGATTACTGGGTAATGGGGATACGGTGGACGTGTCGGCTGTGGTAGGGTGTTACTCTCAAGGGCCGGTGCAGAATCGATGTACCAAAAGGTTTTCTTCTGCACTGAAAGGATTCTATGATTCTATTCTGATCCCTCTGGTACACCACAGGTTACATTTTGGCAACTGATTAAAATGTCCAGTCTCTAGTCCTGTAAACATTTAGACTTCTATCGATGGCAAAGTGTTATGCCCGAAAATGTTTTCAATTTCGTTGCTAACAGAATTTCTCTCTTGTAAGAAATCAAACTGATTCTGCAGGGATATCTTTAACTGGGCAAGCAACCCGTTCCAAGTAAATTAATACCAACTTCTGATATTGTCACGTGAGAGTACCTTTAAGAGATGGGTGTTATAAATGGGTATGTATATAAATATCTGTAGTGAGAGTACCTTCAAGAAATGGGTGTTTATTACTGCAGTGATGTCAGAAAGTGGGTGGAGCTGGACTGTCTCAGCTTTTTACTTTCATGTTAGGCTGTTTGCTGCAGGGTGTGTTTACGTTTCGTATTAAGAGCTGGATAGCTGCAGTCACGGCAACAAGGTGTATGCATCTCTCTCTGTAATCTAAAGATTGTAAATCGATCCTGGTGATTTAGAACTAATAACAGTAGTGGCATTAACCTGATGTCCTTCTGGTAAAAGGTTTTTGAAGTCTCATGGATGTTAAAAGGAAAGCTTAAAAAAACACGGTAGCATGGTGGTTAGCATAAATGCTTCACAGCTCCAGGGTCCCAGGTTCGATTCCCGGCTGGGTCACTGTCTGTGCAGAGTCTGCACGTCCTCCTCGTGTGTGCGTGAGTTTCCTCCGGGTGCTCCGGTTTCCTCCCACAGTCCAAAGATGTGCGGGTTAGGTGGATTGGCCATGCTAAATTGCCCGTAGTGTCCTAAAAAGTAAGGTTGGAGGGGGTTGTTGGGTTACGGGTATAGGGTGGATACGTGGGTTTGAGTAGGGTGATCATGGCTCGGCACAACATCGAGGGCCGAAGGGCCTGTTCTGTGCTGTACTGTTCTATGTTAAAGGATCACTTAGTGTTGTATATTTTAGGGGTTGTATTTGAATTAACGGTTGCAAAGATGTTCACTGTATGTTTTAAACAGAATAGAATAAAGATTGTTTTTCTTTAAAAATACTTTTCCATTTCTACTGTAGCACACCTGTAGCGTGGGCCGTGTGCTCTCCAAACCACAATCCATTAAAAGCTGTGGGTCACGTGAACTCCATGATACACTTTTGGGTTTTCTAAACCATGGCCCATAACAATATTCCCTGCAAAAGTGGTTAGGCTAACTGGCCTGTAGTTTCTGCTTTCTGATGCTCTGCCTTTTTGAATAGTAGAGGTACATTTGCAAACTTACAGAAGAATGGAACCTTTTCCGAATCTCTGGAGGTTTGGATGATTAAAAACAATCATCATAGGATTTACAGTGCAGAACGAGGCTACTTGACCCATCGAGTCTGCACCGGCCGTTGGAAAGAGCACCATACTGAAGCACACACCTCTTCCACCCCATCCTCTTAACCCAGTAACACCAATTAATCTTATTGGACATTAAGGGAAATTTAGCATGGCCAATCCACCTACCCGCACATCATTGGACTGTGGGAGGAAACCGGAGCACCCGGAGAAAACATACGCATGCACGGGGAGAACATGCAGACTCCACACAGACAGTGACCCAAGCTGGGAATCTAAGCTGGGACCCTGGAGCTGTGAAGCAACTGTACTAATCACTGTGCTACCGTGCTGCCCCTATAGCAATGTGTCATCTATCTCATGGCTACTTAATGAATAATCAATGATGACTTGCATCGTGATCCGGGCACCTGATATCCTCCATCTCCCACAATTTACTGAATAGCACTCCATTAATGGTTCTTTTCCTGTGTTGCTCTCTCCTTTCCATTTAGTGAATAATAGCTGATTCTAAGGTGCTTCTTGCATCCACCACAGGAAAATTGGCATAAAATAAATGTTCAGTTCATTTTCCATAGCTGACTACTTTTCTCGGAGCCAACCATACATTGTTTTAATAGTTGGGAACATTTTATTTGTTTTGGGTAGCTTTATCATGAAAATTAATGTTCCCTTATTAATATTTCAGTCCTCCTTTGATATTGCTATCATAGCCTGTCCGATCGTCGGGCCTGTTAACTGTCCGTCACAATTACATGTTTATTTTTTAAGTTGCATGTTATCTTTAAACGATTAATCTTTTAAATAATTAAAAACAAATATTGAAAGGTTTTGAATTTAAGGGACAATTTAGCATACACAGTCCACCTGTACTGCAGATCTAATTGGTTGTGGGTGTGAGACTACCGCAGTCACGCGGGGAATGTACAAACTCCATAAATTCAGCATTTTTAACCACCGTGCCAACCTGCTGCCCATTTAACCGATTAAGTTCAACTGGATGTTGTGTCTTTTTGCTGTTTTTTCTGCCCTGTCGTGTTGGGTCTATTCTATGCATTTAGAAACCCCCCTAAACGTGTGGCGCATCATTTTGATCCATTACACTAATTTTTCCATTCATTTTAACCAGCTCAGCATTTAAAACCCTCACAACGCCTCTTATTTAAATTTAAAAACAGAGCCTCAAACACATTTTCTTCCCCTCACCATGAAGATAAAATTGAATCAAAAAATGTTTGCTGCTACCGAGTTGCCTCTTTCACTGTGAGATATTTAATTATTTCCGACTAATGTCAGTTCCAGGTCCAGCATAGCGCGCACTCCAGTTGGATTCAGAATATAATATTCAAAGAATCTGTAAAGAACATTTTCAATGAACCGTTCTTTATGACTGCCTTTACGATTCTGAATGTTTCAGGATAAATACAAGTTTCTGTCTCCATGATTATCGCTGTGTCTTTCTCTTAAGCTTCAATTCCATTTTACTTTATGCTGCATTCTATACTGTGGTTATTATTTGGGGACGTTATACATGACACCCGCAAGTGAATCATTGCTTTAATCATTTCTCATCTAGAAACAAACCATTTCCATCTCTTGGTCTTCTGAACTTAGATCATCCATCTCCAATAATAGTAGCTTATTGTCAAAAGTGGGGTTCAAAGAGGTTTCTGCGAAAAGCCCCTTGTCGCCACATTCCGGCGATGTTCGGGGAGTCCGGTATGTGAATTGAATCCACGCTGCCGGCTTGTTCTGCATTACCAGCCAGCTATTTAGCCCAGTGTGCTAAACAAGGCCCTGTTCGCTGGTGATATCATTAGTAACCAGCAGAACCTCTCCTTCACCTTATTCCCCCTTTATTTACAGCCAACCCATCCTTCACTCTTTAATACTCAGGCCAAAATCATGGTCCTCTTACCACCATTTCTCCATAATCGCTGTCGAATGATTCTGTATTGAGTCCGATCTCAGTTCATTTGCTTTATTTCATATGTTCGGTCCATTCAGTTACAGATCTTTTATTTTCATCGTTTTATTCTTCACAACCTGTAGTCTCTCCTGCTAATTTGACGTCCCTGTGTCTTGTTTTCACGGTCTGTGTTTCATTTCTCGCAACAATACCTCCCTCCCTCTGTCTGGTCTCTGATTAACCGCGTGATCCAAAATTCGATGAGTTGCCAACATTATTTCGTTTTAAATCCTCTCGTCTCCCCCAGTTATGCGGTTCACAAGAATTCCGATCCCAACACTGTCCGCGTATACAAGGTTAAAACGGTAAACATTACAAAATATCCAGTCAAGTTGCAACGTCCCACGTTTCATAACTCATTTCTCCTGGAACAGTATTTGATCCAGGTATCCATGTCTGTCATTTCCAACAAGTCAGGGACCGTCTGCCGTGCAATGATGTTGCGTGTGGTTGCTTCCGATCAGATGGCATGACACTGTCAATTATGTGTTCTGCCGGCGAAGTTCGCATTAATCCCAATCTCAGTCAAACCAGGACCCCGGACTGAATTGCATTGTGCCACTATATAAACTACATATCCATGGAATAACTTATATAAGCATGCACGAATTTGTTAATTTGTCATCAGTGACATATCTATTGTCGTGTTACGAACCAACAAGTTCATTTAAACCTGGATAATGAGGAGCGGTGCAGAAACCCCAATAAACACTTCCTCCTGCAGCCGGTAAATGGAATGGCAGACTGCCAGGAGATCCTCCAGAATCAAAACATTACACTGTGCAGGGAGTGTATCAGGGAAAAGTTCCAAAAGAACATCTAGTGGAGCTGAATGAGCGTCGCTCACATTTGTACGCATTTCATTATTTGTTAAGCCTCTGTCTTTACTCGAAAAAGTGTTTATTTTTCGAAAAAAATTCACAGTACTTAATTATCATTTTCTCCAAGGGGAAATTTAGCGTAGACAATCCACCAACGTTGAACATTTTGGTGTGTGGGGGTTAAACCCACGTAGACATGGGGTCACCCTGTTGGGAGTTTTCTATAGGCCACCTAATAGTTCTAGGGATGTAGAGGAAAGGATGGCGAAGATGATTCTGGAAAAGAGCGAAAGTAACAGAGTAGTTGTTATGGGAGACTTTAACTTTCCAAATATTTACTGGAAAATATATAGTTCGAGTACATTAGATGGGTCGTTCTTTGTACAATGTGTGCAGGAGGGTTTCCTGACACAATATGTTGACAGGCCAACAAGAGGCAAGGCCACATTGGATTTGGTTTTGGGTAATGAACCAGACCAGGTGTTAGATCTGGAGGTAGGTGAGCACTTTGGAAACAGTGACCACAATTCGGTGACCTTTACGTTAGTGATGGAAAGGGATAAGTATACCCCGCAGGGCAAGAGTTATAGCTGGGGGAAGGGCAATTATGATGCCATTAGACATGACTTAGGATGTGTAGGTTGGAGAAGTAGGCGGCAAGGGTTGGGCACACTGGATATGTGGAGCTTGTTCAAGGAACAGCTATTGCATGTTCTTGATAAGTACGTACCAATCAAGCAGAGAGGAAGGGATCGAGCGAGGGAACCGTGGTTTACCAAAGAAGTGGAATCTCTTGTTAAGAGGAAGGAGGTCTATGTGAAGATGAGGCGTGAAGTTTCAGTTGGGGCGCTTGATAGTTACAAGGAAGCGAGGAAGGATCTAAGGAGAGAGCTAAGACGAGCAACGAGGGGACATGAAAAGTCTTTGCCAGGTAGGATCAAGGAAAACCCAAAAGCTTTCTATAGGTATGTCAGGAATAAAAGAATGACTAGGGTAAGAGTAGGGCCAGTCAAGGACAGTGGTGGGAAGTTGTGTGTGGAGGCTGAGGAGATAAGCGAGATACTAAATGAATACCTTTTGTCAGTATTCACTCAGGAAAAAGTTAATATTGTGGAGGAGAATGCTGAGACCCAGGCTATTAGAATAGATGGCATTGAGGTGCGTAGGGAGGAAGTGTTGGCAATTCTGGACAAGGTGAAAATAGATAAGTCCCCGGGGCCTGATGGGATTTATCCTAGGATTCTCTGGGAAGCCAGGGAAGAGATTGCTGAGCCTTTGGCTTTGATTTTTAGGTCATCATTGGCTACATGAATAGTGCCAGAGGACTGGAGGATAGCAAATGTGGTCCCTTTGTTCAAGAAGGGGAGTAGAGATAACCCCGGTAACTATAGGCCGGTGAGCCTCACGTCTGTGGTGGGTAAAGTCTTGGAGAGGATTATAAAAGATACGATTTATAATCATCTAGATAGGAATAATATGATTAGGGATAGTCAGCATGGTTTTGTGAAGGGTTGGTCATGCCTCACAAACCTTATCGAGTTCTTTGAGAAGGTGACTGAACAGGTAGACGAGGGTAGAGCAGTTGATGTGGTATATATGGATTTCAGCAAAGCGTTTGATAAGGTTCCCCACGGTCGGCTATTGCAGAAAATACGGAGGCTGGAGATTGGGGGTGATATAGTGATATTGATCAGAAATTGGCTAGTTGAAAGAAGACAGAGAGTGGTAGTTGATGGGAAATGTTCAGAATGGAGTTCAATTACGAGTGGCGTACCACAAGGATCTGTTCTGGGGCCGTTGCTGTTTGACATTTATATAAATTACCTAGTGGAGGGCGCAGAAGGATGGGTGAGTAAATTTGCAGACGACACTAAAGTCGGTGGAGTTGCAGAAAGTGCGGAAGGATGTTACAGGTTACAGAGGGACATAGATAAGCTGCAGAGCTGGGCTGAGAAGTGGCAAATGGAGTTTACTGTGGAGAAGTGTGAGGTGATTCACTTTGGAAAGAATAACAGGAATACGGAATATTTGGCTAATGGTAAAATTCTTGGTAGTGTGGATGAGCAGAGGGATCTTGGTGTCCATGTACATAGATCCCTGAAAGTTGCCACCCAGGTTGATTGGGTTGTGAAGAAGGCCTATGGTGTGTTGGCCTTTATTGGTAGAGGGATTGAGTTCCGGAGCCATAAGGTCATGTTGCAGCTGTACAAAACTCTAGTACGGCCGCATTTGGAGTATTGCGTACAGTTCTGGTCGCCTCATTATTGGAAGGACGTGGAAGCTTTGGAACGGGTGCAGAGGAGATTTACCAGCATGTTGCCTGGTATGGAGGGAAAATCTTATGAGGAAAGGCTGATGGACTTGAGGTTGTTTTCGTTAGAGAGAAGAAGGTTAAGAGGTGACTTAATAGAGGCATACAAAATGATCAGAGGGTTAGATAGGGTGGACAGCGAGATCCTTCTCCCGCGGATGGAGGTGGCTAGCACGAGGGGACATAGCCTTAAATTGAGGGGTAATCGATATAGGACAGAGGTCAGGTCAGGTCAGAGGTCAGGTTTTTTACGCAAAGAGTGGTGAGGCCGTGGAATGCCCTACCTGCAACAGTAGTGAACTCGCCAACATTGAGGGCATTTAAAAGTTTATTGGATAAGCATATGGATGATAAGGGCATAGTGTAGGTTCGATGGCCTTTAGTTTTTTTTCCATGTCGGTGCAATATCGAGGGCGGAAGGGCCTGTACTGCGCTGTATCGTTCTATGTTCTATGTTCTATGAATGTGCAAACTCCACACGGACAGTGACCCACGGCCAGGGTTCGAAACCGGGTCCTCAGCACCCTAAGCTGCAGTGCAAACCACTGTGCCACGTGCCACCCTGAAAACGTGTTTCTCATCGATTTAAATTATCCAGACACAAAAGCTCTGAACTATCATAAAGTGGTTTTATTCAAAATTATGATGCCTTCTAGTGGATTCAGAGGTCAGTTTTGACCAGATTGAACTTGTATGTAGCTTCCGAATTCACTTAATGTGCAGTTTTATGGTAAAGTAATATCTCTCTTCCACAAGTCTCGCAAATTATAAGCGAATAAATGCAGAACTGTTAGTTTATATATTTGCTCGGCCAGGGAGAATGTTTCAGCTAGTGATTGGCGTACCATCGAACAGTTCGAAAAATAATATAAATGTTGTAGAAGATGAAACGTTCCATGTTGACGAGAAAAAGGAATAGAGCTGAACGTTCTCCTATTTCCTAATTTATGTGGCAATGTTTAGAAACTGTCACTGTTTCAGTGTTAAGTATCTTTCTATTAAATTATTGTCACTGAAATTTAAACATATTCATGTCAAAAAATGTGCAACGCAACACAATAGTGCGGCATGCAGCAACGTTTACAAGCAATAACATGAACCCCAATCGCTGAAATATAACATGAAGCAAGAAACAACCCCTGCCCCTCTCACACAAAGATAACAGTGACCAGATCTTTAAAGTGCAAAATAACAGTCCATCTTCAACCCTCTCCCCGTAAACATGACCTTCTCAAGATTCAGGAATTGCATTCGATCACCCGGAAATGCTGCCGCACTGGATGGCGTCACTTGTCTCCAGGTTAACCATATCCATCACCGGGCCAGCAGCGAAACGATTATCAATGCATTCATCCCGCCCCGTCCTCAAAACCAGCTAGTCCCGGCTGAATCTGACCCTGGTGAGGTGAGCCCTAAACACAAATTTGATTGTATTGGATTGGATTTGTTTATTGTCACGTGTACCGAGGTACAGTGAAAAGTATTTTTCTGCAAGCAGCTCAACAGATCATTAGAAAAGGGAATTAAACAAAATTCAAGAAAATAAATGCGAATACATAATAGTGCAACACAAGATATACAATGTAACTACATAAGAATTGGCATCGGTTGAAGCATACAGGGTGCAGTGTTAATGAGGTCAGTAAATAAGAGGGTCATTTAGGAGTCTGGTGACAGTGGGGAAGAAGATGTTTTTGAGTCTGTTCATGCGTGTTCTCAGACTTCTGAATCTCCTGCCTGACGGAAGAAGTTGGAAAAGTGAGTAAGCCGGGTGGCAGGGATCCTTGATTATGCTGCACGCTTTCACCCGGCAGCGGGAGTTGTAGATCGAATCAATGGATGAGAGGCAGGTTCGTGTGATGGACTGGGCGGCATTCACGACTCTCTGAAGTCCCTTGCGGTCCTGGGCCGAGCAGTTGCCATAGTAGGCTGTGATGCAGCCCGATAGGATGCTTTCTATAGTGCATCTGTAAAAGTTGGTAAGGGTTAATGTGGAAATGCCGAATTCCCTCAGTTTCCTCAGGAAGTATAGGCGCTGTTGTGCTTTCTTGGTCATCGCGTCGACGTGAGTGGACCAGGATAGATTTTTGGTGATGTGCACCCCTATGAATTTGAAACTGCTAACCATCTCCACCTCGGCTCCGTTGATGCTGACAGGGATGTGTACAGTACTTTGCATCCTGAAGTCGATGACCAGCTCTTTAGTTTTGCTGCCATTAAGGGAGAGGTTGGTGTCGTTACACCACTCCACTACGTTCTCTATCTTCCTCTTGTATTTGGGCTCGTCATTATTAGAGATCCGGTCCACTATGGTTGTATCGTCAGCAAACTTGTAGATGGAGTTGGAACCAAGTTTTGCCACGCAGTCGTGTGTGTACAGGGAGTAGAGTAGGGGGCTAAGTACTCAGCCTTGCGGGGCACCGGTATTGAGGACAATTGTCTAGGAGGTGTTGGTGTTCATTCTTACTGACTGTGGTCTGTTGGTCAGAAAGTCAAGGATCCAGTTGCAGAGTGGAGAGCCAAGTCCTAGGGTTTGGAGCTTTGATATGAGCTTGGCTGGGATTATGGTGTTGAAGGCGGAGCTGTAGTCAATAAGAAGGAGTCTGATGTAGGAGTCCTTGTTTTCGAGATGCTCTAGGGATGAGTGTAGGGCCAGGGAAATGGCGTCTGATGTGGACCGGTTGCGACGGTATGTGAATTGAATTGGTCAAGGTGTTCCGGGAGTATGGAGGTGATGCGCTTCATGATCAGCCTCTCGAAGCACTTCATTACAACTGACGCCAGGGCCACCGGGCGGTAGTCATTGAGGCATGTTGCCTGGTTCTTCTTTGCTTCCGGCATGATGGTGGTCTTCTTGAAGCAGGTGGGGACCTCGGAGTGGAGTGGGGATAGGTTAAAGATGTCTGTGAATACCTCTGCAGCTGGTATGCGCAGGCTCTGAGTGCACAACCAGGGATCCCATCCGGGCCCATCGCCTTCCGTGGTTTCACTTTCAGGAAGGCCGATCTGACTTCGGAAACTGTGATGGTGGGTATGGGTGAATTATGGGCTGCTGGGGCACTCGACAGCGGATTGTTGGTTAACTGCTCAAACCGAGAATAGAATGCATTAAGTTCATCGGGGAGGGGTGCGCTGCTGCCAGAGATACTGCTCGGCTTCGCTTTGTAACCCGTTATGTTGTTTAGTCCTTGCCACAACCGCCAGGAGTCTGTCTGTGACTCTAGCTTAGTTTAATATTCTCTCTTTGCATCTCGGATGGCTTTGCCACACATACATAGATAGATAAGTACAGAGAAAATATGAGCAGGAGGAGGCCTTTTGGACCTTCGAGCCTATCATTCATCACTATAACGGCTGATCATCCAAATCAAGACCCTAAGCCGGTTTTCTCCACATAGCCTTTCATCCCATTCTCCCCAAGTGCTATAACCAGTCGCCTCTTGAAAATATTCAAAGTTACAGCATCAACTTCTTCTGAAGTAATGAATTCCACAGGCACACCGCTCTTTGTGTGAAGAAATGTCTCCTTATTTCTGTCCGAAATATTTGACCCTGAATCCTGAGGCTGTGACCCCTGGTTCTAGACACACCCATCATTGGTAACATATTCGCAGCATCCACCCTGTCTAGGCCTATTAGAGTTTTATAAGTCTCTATGAGATCTCCCATCATTCTTCTGAAGTACATCGAGACCAATCTCAGCCTAGTAAATCGCTCCTCTGACAGTCCCGCCATCCTTGGAAACTTTCTGGTAAACCTTCGCTGCACTCCCTCGAGAGCAAGACCATCCTTCCTCAGAGAGGGAGATCAAAACTGCACGCAATCGTCCGTGTTGCCTCAACAAGGCACTACACAATTGCAGCACCACATCGCTGCTTCTATACTCGAAACCACTTGCAATGAAGGCCAATGTACCATTAGCCTTCTTTACCACCTGCTGCATCTGCATGCTTACATTCAGCGAATCGTGCACAGGGACACCCAGGTTTCGCTGCACACTCCCCTCTCACAATTTACAACCATTCAGGTAGTATTCTGGTTCCTGTTTTTGCTACCAAACTTTATAACCTCACACTTATCCAAATTATACTGCATCTGCCATTGGTTTGTGCACTCGCCCAAACTGTCCAGATTTTGCTGTAGGATCCCTGCATCCTCGTCACAATTCACCCTCCCACCTAATTTGGTATCATCTGCAAACTTTGAGATGTTAAATTTTGTTCCCTCATCCAAATCAGTCATATATATTGTGAATAGCTGGGGTCCCAGTACCGATCCCTGCGGTACCCCACTGATTACTGCCTGCCAATTTGCAAATGACCCATTAATCCCTACTCCTTGGTTCCTCTCTGCAAACCAGTTTTCTATCCACCTCAAAACATTGCCCCCAATCCCATGCGCTTTAGATTTCCACAATCATCTCTTATGCCGGACTTTGTTAAACGCATTCTGAAAGTCTAAATATACCACATCTACTGGCTCCCCCTTGGCGACTGTACTGGTTAACTCTTCAAAGAATTCCCACAGATTTGTCGAGCATGATTTTCCCTTGAGCTGTATCAATCTCAACGTTGTGGATGATAACGTAGCATATACCCACCAGAGCGACGAACTCTACTCCACCACTTCCAAAATGGGTCACAGCTCCTCCCACTTGACCATCACATCTTGCAGCGCAGTTTTCTCTTCCCTCGCGGTTCGCCCCCATATACCTGACGTGCCGCCCTCCATCGAACGCAATCGAGGGAATCCTTTCAAACAGAGTAGACGGTGGTGCCTCCGGGAATGTCGGAAGTGCCCCTAAGCAAAGTCCCGCAGTTGGAAATACTAGAACATTGCCGACCATCCCGGTTCCACCACCTCTGCCCCCGGCCCGTCCCCCCCCCCCCCCCCACCCACCCACCCGCCCACTATTTCACCTCCTCTAAACGCGCGAACGGCTCCTCCAGAAACAATTATTTCACCCTCCGAACCGTTTGGCTCCTCAGCCCCGAATGTTGCATCCAATTTTGTCGCCTCTAACAAATAGTTCCCGTAGATAAGTGTCCACCTTGACACTGCTACCAATTTAAAATGCTGGCGGAATCTCCGCCATATCTTCGATGTTGAAATTACCACCGGAATCACAATGCATTTTGCTCGGGCAAACGGCAGTGATGACGCCAGGATCGCATCCAAACCTGTCCCTTTGCAAAACCCAGACGGCATCCATATCAAAATGACTGCGTGAACCCGAACCAACCCCAACACCTTCTCCGTATTGCAGTCCAACAAAATTAAATGTGAGGTAATGCATTTTGGAAGTTCTAATACAGATGGGAACAATACAGTAAATGTATTGTGTGTATGTGTATTAAGAAGCAGAGTTGATCAAGGTGTACAGGTGCAGAGGACGCTGAAAGTAGCAACCCTGGTGGACAAGGTAGTGAAGAAGGTATTTGGCATGCTTGCCTTCATTGGTCGGGCATTGAATATAAATTTTGTAAATCATGCTGCAGTTGTACAGGGCCTTAGTTCCGCCACACTTAGAATATAACGTGAAACACTAGCGTCGCATTACCAGAAGGATGTGGAGGCTTTGGCGAGTGTATAGAAAACATTTTCTTGAATTTTGTCTCCTATGAAGGGCATTACTTGTGTTGAAAGGTTGGATAAGCACTACTGGAAGGATGAGGAGGCTTTGGAGCGGGTACAGAACATGATTACCAGGATGTTGCATGGAGTGAAGGGAATTGGAATGAAGAGAGATTGAATGAAGAAAAAAGAACAATGCAGTACAGAAACAGGCATTTGGGCCCTCCAAGCCTTAACCTGTCATGATCTCATCCTTGGCCAAAACCTATGGCAATTCTTAGCCCCTTCTACCTCTATACCCATCTTATCCATGTTTTTGTCGAGATGCCTTTTGAACGCAGTTGATATATCTGCTTCCAGAACCTCCCCTGGAAACGTGTTCGAGGCATTGACCACCCTCTGTGTAAAAAGGATTCTGCCCGGCACATCTCATAACTTTGCCCAACGGAACTTTACCTTATGCCTCCTGAGGCTGACCTCTCAACCCTGGGAAAGGGTGCCTGGCCATCCATTCTATCCATGCGCCTCATAATCCTCGATCAGGTCACCCCTCCACCTCCATCGTTCTAATGAAAACAGTGCCAGTCTGTCGAGCCTCTCCGCATAGTTAACACCCTCCAGACCACATAACATCCTGGCAAACCCC
Source organism: Scyliorhinus canicula (assembly GCF_902713615.1). Classification (NCBI taxonomy): domain Eukaryota; kingdom Metazoa; phylum Chordata; class Chondrichthyes; order Carcharhiniformes; family Scyliorhinidae; genus Scyliorhinus; species Scyliorhinus canicula. The sequence continues at coordinate 2,366,932 of NW_024055733.1, forward strand.
TCTGTACCCGCGCCAAATCCTCCAAATACTTCTGGTTTTGTGGCGACCAGAATTGAGCATAATATTCCAAGTGCGGCCTTGCCATGGTTCTTTGCAGCTGTAGCATGACTTACCAGTTTTCAATACTCGATACACCGACCATATGCTTTCTTCACTATCTTGCTGTCTTGTGTTGCAACTTTGAAAGATCTGTGGACCAGTACGCCCAGACATTTCTGACTTTCTATATTCCGAAGGTTTTCCACGTTTACTGTATATTTCCCCTCTACGTTAGACCTACCAAAATGCACTACCTCACATTTTCCCGGATTAACTCGATTTACCATTTCACTTCCCAAGTCTCCAAACTATCTATATCCTGCTGTATCCTCTGACAATTCTCAACACTATCCGCCACTCAACGAAGCTTGATGTCATCCGCGAACTTATTAATCAGACCATCTACGTTTGACCCCAAGCCGTTTATGTACATTACAAACAAGAGGCGCCAGAACAGATCCCTGCCGAAAACCACTTGTCACAACCACCCATTCGTAAAAACACCCTTCTACTGCGACTTTTGCCTTCTGTGACAGAAGCAGTTCTGTATCGATCTTGCCAAATCACCTCTGATCCTGTGTGATTTTAACTTTTATACCAGTCTGCCAGGAGTCACTTTGCCAGCCGCTTTACTGAATTCCATCGAAACAACATCCACCGCCCTACCCTCGTCAATCACCTTTGTTAACTCTGCAAAAAGCACGATCACTTTAGTGAGGCACGACCTCCCCTTCACAAAACCATGCTGTCGATCGCTTATGAGTCAATTTGTTTACAAATGAGTCTGAACCCTGTCCCTGAGAATTCTCGACAATAATGTACCTACAACAGACATGATGCTCACTGCCCTATAAATTCCAGGGTTATTTATGCTACCTTTCTTAAACAGCGGTACCACATTAGCTATTTTCCAGTCCTCAGGGATCTCCTGTCGCCAATGAGGATACAAAGATGTCAGTCAAGGCCCCAGCAATTTCCTCCCTTGCTTTCCTTATTATTCTGAGAAAAGTCCCATCTGGCCCGGGAGACATCTAACTTATCAACTTTTAAAAGACCCAACACCTCCTCCTTTTCGATATTAACATGACCCAGCCTCTCCGCAAACCTTGCCCAAGAATCATCTTCCACAATGTCCCTTTCTTTAGTGAACACTGATACAAATTATTCGTTGTGTACCTTGCCCATTTCCTATGACTCCACACATAGATTTCTCCCTACTGTCCTTAAGTTGTGCAATCATTTCCCTGGCCACCATCTTGCTTTTTACATATGAATATAAATCTTTGGGATTCAACTTAATCCTATTTGCCGAGGACTGTTCATGATGTTCTGGGAGAGCTGCCAAAATGAAACATGGAGCCCAACCAAACCCCCCCCCCCTTTAATGGATTGTTGCTTTAGAAGAACACGGCTTGTTCCCTCGGTGTAGTGTTACAATTATGGACAAGTGTTTTTTAACAAAACAATATTTATTGCATGAACTCAACTTAACATTTTGAAATAAACATTGGATCTCTTAATCCCCCTTACTTCAAAGATAACCCCGAAAAAAATACAACACTACCCAATCCTGCAAACTGTTCTTGTAAACATCCAAAATACTTCAACCCTTCACAAATTGGAGCACAACAGGTTGCATTCAATACATTTATAGTCTTTCGATTTGTAGATATCACCAGACCAGCTATTTTCCTTCCTGCAGGTCTCTCAAACCAGCCAGACACTTTTCATCTGCTTCCTCAAACTGAAACTAAAAACTTCAAAATGGCTGAGCTAAAAACCCAGCTCCACCCACAATCTGACATCACTGCATTCCTTAAAGGTGCGTTGCCTCAACATCCATTTCTTAAATGCACTCTCACGTGACACCTCCCCCCACCCCAATAAAAACATTTAAACCATCAACTTCAAGATGGTTTAATTTTTCCACTTTTGCACCATTCACTAAGAAAGGGCAGCACGGTAGCATTGTGGATAGCACAATCGCTTCACAGCTCCAGGGTCCCAGGTTCGATTCCGGCTTGGGTCACTGTCTGTACGGAGTCTGCACATCCTCCCGGTGTGTGCGTGGGTTTCCTCTGGGTACTCCGGTTTCCCCCCACAGTCCAAAGATGTGCAGGTTAGGTGGATTAGCCATGCTAAATTGCCCTTAGTGTCCAAAATTGCCCTTAGTGTTGGGTGGGGTTACTGGGTTATGGGGATAGGGTAGAGGTGTTGACCTTGGGTAGGATGCTCTTTCCAAGAGCCGGTACAGACTATATGGGCCGAATGGCCTCCTTCTGCTCTGTAAATTCTATGTAAAAATGCACACAGTAAATATACATTTTCATTTAAGGGAAACAACACACTCAAACTGGCATAATAATATAATCCACTTTTTTTGTTATTTTTTCTCCAACCGAAAACATTCTCGATTGACAGTCTCATTGAACAAGAACGTCTCTGCATGATCCATCCATCCATCTACCCCTCAGCATTTGTCCTTAGAACCAGATACTTTAGTTCAAACTGACCACAGAGCGCCTTGCGATTCTCCAGTACAGGAACATTGGTTACCACAGGTTTAAGGCAGTCAAATACTTGTTTAAAGACTGCTGTCCATTGAACATTTTAACGTTTCTTTAGCAAGTCCCTCAGTGGAGTAATCACGCCACAACGATTTGCACAAATGTTCGATCCTATCCACTCATGCTAAGGAATCTCTTTATTTCCCGGCGTCTTGAGGGTATCGGAAACTCCGCAAGAAAAGTGATTCGGGCTTCTCCAAATTCAATTTCGGCGATATTCATCACCAAACCCGCCTCCTGAAGTCGATCGAAGATAGTGATGCAAATACTTCACTAGCTCTGCCTACCAACCTTGTTTGAATCAGTAATATTCACATGTCCTGTTGCAATTTCATTTGTTCAGCTACATTCTCAAATGAAATGAAAAAGGCTTCTACCTCCTTCTCGTCAAACCATGGCAATGCTTGGACATATTTAAATAGATCCCCACCACGTCTTCAACTATGACGCTCTGTTTCTCAATCCTCATCAATCTCATCCAACTGTATGTTTCCCTTTGCGGCTGCCAATTTTAACCGATTTTCATGTTTCATAGCCATTTAATAAAGTTCAAACTCTCTCTCTCTTTTTTCCTTTCCTCTCTATCGCTTTCTTTGTTTCTTTCTTCTCTCTCTGTTTCTTTTTGCTCTCTATCTCTACCTCTTTATTTGTTTCTACCTTGTCTCTCCTTTTCATTTTCTCTCATTGCATCTGCAAGCTGCTTTAATTTTTTTTCATGTTCAAATTGCTTAATCTGAAACTGGATATTTGCCATTTCTAATGCGTCAGAATGTATCTCAGGCAAATTTAAAGGCTCAGCTACCGCGGAAAGTACCTCGTCTTTTTGTATTTGCCAGGCAATGTTAAAAGCAATGCTTTTGCCAAATCTAACAGTCTGTTTTGATACTCTGTCCGTAAGGTATTGCGTGTTTCTGTGTCCACTCACAAAAGTTTGAGCCTCTGAAAGAGCCATTGTCCTCAACACACTCCCCACTTAAACTAAAATACCACACCTGAAATGCAACCACATGCTCACCTCTCACTGTCTTTAAGTTCGTTAAGCAAATCCATTCGATAGACTTTTATCCCCCTCGAGCCCCCAGTTATTATGGGTCCGGGTTTACAGAACCCGCGAAGGCCGTTACGGGAATCGAACAGTGCTGCTGACCTGCTAGGTCTGCTTTCAAAGCCAGCGATTTAGCCCAGTGTGCTAAACAGCCCCATGCCTTCTCCTCACATCCCCAGTTCCCCTTATCAATCAAGAAAATAGCTATTCTTTTCTTAAAGACACTCAGTGATTTGGCCTCCACAGCCTTCTGGGGCAAGTAGTTCCACAGATTTACCACCCTCTGGCTGAAGAAATTCCACCCCATCTCTGTTTTTACGGGTCGTCCCTTTACTCTGAGATGTTTTCCACTGGTTGTAGTTGTTCCTACAAGTGGGAAAAACCTCTCACGTCCACTGTGTCCATGCCTCGCATTGTCCTGTAACTTTCAATAAGATCCCACCTCACCCTTCTAAACTCAAACGGTTACAGAACCCGAGTGCTCAACCGTTCCTCGTACGACAAGTTATTCATTCCAGGGATCATTGTTGTGATGCTCCACTGGACCCTTTCCACGGTCAACACTTCCTTCCTTAGATACGGGGCCCAAAACTGCTCACAATACTCCTAATATGGTCTGACCAGAGCCTTATCCAAACTTAGAAGTACAGAGCTGCTCTTGTATTCTCGCCCTCTTTACATTGCATTTGCCTTCTTAACAGCCGACTTGACCTGCACGTTAGTCTGAAGAGAATCGTGAACAAGGACCCCTAATCCCTATGTGCTTCTGATTTCCGAAGCATTACCCCATTTAGAAAATGGTCTATGCTTAAATTCATCCTTCCAAAATGCATAACCTCACTCTTTTCCACATTGTATTTCATTTGCCACTTCATTGCCCACTCCCCTAACCTGTCCGAAACATTCTGCTGCCCCCTTGCTTCCTCAATACGGCATGCCACTGTACAGATCTTTGTATCATCTGCAAACATAGCAACAGTTCCTTCAGTTCCTTCTTCCAGCTAATTATTGTACATTGTGAAAAGTTGTGGTCCCAGCACAGGCTCCTCTGGCACACCACCAGTCACCGCCTGCCAACCTGAAAATTAACCTTTTATTCCCACACTCTGCCTACTGCCAGTGAGCCACATCTGCGTCCGTGCCAGGATCTTACCCTTCGCACATTGGCTCTTAACTTATTCAACAGTCTACTATTCGGAACTTTTTCAGTAGGCCCTGGGCAGTATGTAATTATTAATAGTAGCCCCACAGCGCCGAGCTCCCAGGTTCGATCCCGGCTCTGGGTCACTGTCCGTGTGAAATTTGCACATTCTCCCCGTGTTTGCGTGGATTTCGTCCCGACAACCCAAAGATATTCAGGTTAGGTGGATTGGCCACGCTAATTGCCCCTTATTTGGAATAAATGAATTGGGTACTTTAAGATAAAAAATAGTAGCCCTTGTACAATGTATAAGTATTTATAGTAGCCCCTGTGTAGTACGTAATTATTTGCAATGGTCACTGGGCAGTATGTCCTTACAGTGGTCCCTGTGTAATGTTTCATTATTTACTGTGGCCCCTTGTTAGTAAAGATAAAGAGAGTTTTTTGAAGAATAAAGGAATAAATTATTATTATTTTAAAAAATATATTTTCTGTACCCATTTCATTTTTTCCAGTTAAGGGGCCATTTAGCGTGGGCAATCCACCAACCCTGCACATCGTGGGTTGTGGGGGTGAAACCAACGCAGGCACGGGTAGAATGTGCAAACTCCACACAGACAGCGACCCAGGGCAGGAATTAGAACCCGGGTCCTCAGCGCCGTGAGGCAGCAATGCCACCGCGCAGCCCCAGCAATAAAGGATTATGGTGTTGGGGCAGGAAAGTGGAGCTGGGTCCACAAAAGAACAGCCATGATATCATTGAATGGCGGAGCAGTCTCGAAGGGCATGATGGCCGACTCCTTCTGCTAGTTCTAATGAAACAAATAAATCGCAGAGGAACTGAACAGCTACTGCACATCAGTCTTCACGGTGGAATAAATCAGTGGGATGCCAGAGCTCCAGCAGAATCAGGAGGCAGAGGTGAGTAGAATGGATATCACGAAGGAAAATGTTCTGGGGATACTGAAAGGTCTGAAGGTGGATAAGTCAGCTGGACGGGATCGACTACACCCTAGAGTCCGAACTGTGAATGCTGAGGATATTCTGGAGGCATTGGTGGTGATCTTTCAGGAATAAATGGAGGCAGGGAGGGACACAGAAGACTGGGAATTGGCTGATGTAACACACTTGTTTAAGAAGGAAGGGAGACAGAAGATTTGAAATTACAGGCCGGTTCTCCTGACTTCAGTTACAGGTAAGATTTTGGAATCCATTATTAAAGATGAGATCACGGAGTGCTTGGAAGTGCATGGTAAAATAGGACTGAGTCAGCACACGGCTTTGTCAATGGGCCATGTCAGACAAATCTGTTTGTGTCCTTTGAGGAAGTAACACGTTATACAAAGGAAAACTAGTTGACGTGATGTATTTAGATTTCCAGAAGGCCTTTGACAATGTGGCGCAGAGGAGACTGTTAAATAGGTTAAGAGCCCATGGTGTTCAGGGTTAAATCCTGGCATGGATAGAGGATTGCCTGACTGGCAGAATACAGAGAGTGGGGATAAAGGTGCCTTTTTCAGGATGACAGCCGGTGACTAGTGGTGTGTCTCAGGGGTCTGTGCAGGGACCACAAATTTTCATAATATCCATTAACGATCTGGAGGAAGGAAACAAAGGCACTGTTGCTAAGTTTGCAGATAATACAATGGTCTGTGTTTGGACAGGTAGTATTGAGGAAGCAAGGGCTGTAGAAGGACTTGGTGAAGCTCGGAGAGTGGGCAACGAAGTGCCAGATGGACTCACAATGTGGGAATGTATGAGGTTACGCACATTCGAAGAACGAATAGAGGCATGGACTATTTTCTAAATAATGAAATGTTACAGAAACCAAAATCACAAAGGGACTTGGGAGTCCTTGTTCACGATTCTCTTCAGGTTAACGTGCAGGATCAGTCTGCAGTTAGGAAGGCAAATGCAATGCTAGCATTGATGTCAAGAGGGCTAGACTACAAACCAGGGATGTGTTTCTCGGGCTGTATAAGGCTCTGGTCAGACCCCATTTGGAGTATTGTGAGCAGATTTGGGCCCAGTATCTAAGGAAGGTTGTGTTAGCCATGGAAAGGATCCAGAGGATGTTCACAAGAATGATTATTGGAATGAAGAACTTGCCGTATGGTGAATTGTTGAGGAATCTGGGTCTGTACTAGTTGGAGTTTAGAAGGATGATGGAAATCTTATGGAAACTTATAGGATACTGCGAGGCCTGAATAGAGTGGCCTTGAGAATGTGTCTGTGTCAGTCTGTACGCGTGTCTGTGTGTGTGTGCCTCTGTGTGTGTGTGTGTGGGTCTTTGTGTGTGTGTCTGTGTATGTGTGTGTGTGTGTCTGTTTGTGTGTGTGTGAGTGTGTCTGTATGTGTCTGTGTGTGTGTGTCCGTGTGTGTGCCTCTGTGTGGGTGTCTGTGTGTGCCTCTGTGTGGGTGTCTCTTTGCGTGTGTGCCTGTGTGTCTGTGTGCATGTCTGTTAGTGTGTGTCTGTGTATCTCTGCGTGTCTGTGTCTCTGCATGTTTGTGTCTCTGCGTGTGTGTCTGTGCCTCTGTGTGTGTCTGTGTCTGTGTGTGTGTGTGTCTCTGTGTATCTGTATGTGTCTGTGTGTGTCTCTGAGTGTGTCTCTGCGTGAGTGTTGTAGTTTTTGCCTCACCACTATTCTTAGAATTCCCCCTATACCAAAAAGGGCCGGTTTATTCCAGATTGTGAGCAGTGATTCTCACTCCCCGACTCCTGCGCTGACTTACGGGGGGGGGGGGGGGGGGGGGGGGGGGTGGTATTCAGATCAAACTAATATTTCAAGTTATCCCCCGATATAACCCCTATCTTCGCAGAAGCCTTTTATTTACTTACCACTCAGTAACTTACACACGGGTCCAGTTTGCAAAGAGTAGTCAAGTAAACTTTAAAGAAAATACTAATAACCACTTTTTTAGGTTATATATTTGAACTTAACTTTATTTTCATATTAAAAGAGAATAAGTACTTTTACAGAAAGGTAAAAGGTTTTTTCCTGTTCGGACCAGTTGCAGACATTCAAGCCTCTCTTGACAATCAGTTTTCTTTAACATTTGGTCTGTTTGTTTCTCTGGGCTGCTCGGTCTGTCGATGTTGGTCGTCCCGTCACCGAGGAAGAATGTCTGATTCTCTGCTCATCTCCCCCAATTTTTATAGCAATTTGGGCCACTTAAACTGTACACCTGGCATCCTGCATCCTATCTGCTTGACAGATTGAACATTAAATTTTAGCGATTTAGAAGCATGGGGCTGCCCTAACCACAACTGTGCAGTTACCTCCTCACCAGCTCACCATTCTTGAATGTAACTTTTCTCGCTTTTCTTGACATGTAATTAATCTATTTGTGTCTTAGTTAGCATTTCTTTAGGATTTATATGTCTCTCAATGAGTTTTCTTAGATTTGACTCGGGTCATTTTTTAGGTTAAGGTAATGTCATGTTAGGGTTATCCCTTCCGATTCCAAATTTATCTGCCTTGTTCATCTTCTACAACGTTTTAACTTCAAAATTATATAAGCTATCGTGTGGCCTTGTCACCTTTTAGTTTTTCTTAATTTGTAAATCAGTTGTTTCACTTTATTACTGGTATCAGTAACTTTTCATGCTTGGCAGTTGTTCCTTATCTTTAAACTTTATAAATTATGGCTGTCTTTCTTAATTGTTTAATAAATTCCATTGCTTCAAGATTTGTGAAACACTGTTCCCTTTTTAAGAGTTTAAGTCAATCCAAGGACTTTTGTAATGTGCAGATTATAATGACGCTCGTATCTTTTCTCTTCCCTGCCTGTGAAGTTGTCTGCTTTCAAAACCGGCTGCTACTGTGAAGCTGTCTGCTTTCAAAAACAGGCTGCTGCTGTTAACCCCTTGTGGGGCTTCCCTCTTTGATCCATATAGCCTCAGGCACTCTTTTTGTTACTTTCATGTTTCAAATGTCATATTCTTCCCATTTTTCCCAACACCTCCTCTTGATATTTGAAACATGATATATTCCAACCAATATTTAACCCCCTAATCATTTTGTCAATATCCAATTCTCATATTTTAATTCTTCTTTCTTTTTTATATATATTCATTTCTTGCACCAGTGTCGTTAGACAGGTGACACCATAATTTCAATTACTTTGAATTATAGTGGCCACTAACCTTTAAGGTAACACAATAGCTATTTGCCGCGTGTCCCACTATCTCCAAAGCACCTTACCCCCTTGGGATAGCAACACCGGATAAGCATCCTCATGTCCCTTCGGATCAGTAAGCCCCTTAATCCAACAGCAACCAAAACGGTCGTCTATTCACTGCTGGTGTGCGAGAATCCCATTCCCTTGGCATCCAAATCGCCTTGCCTTCCTCACCAGTTGCATAAATGACGATATGATGTATCAGCCATTTACACCCAGTTTTGGTTAGTCTAAAAGGGGTCTTTGTACCTGCCTCTATCCCCGGATATTGCTGACCTGTTTGCAATATGTCTCTAAACCAACTACGGCCGAGGTCATTAGCTATACATCCCATGGAAACTGATTGCCATGTCTCACTAAGATTCCTGTCCTCTGTTATCTTGTCCTGAATGTTATGAAGTTCATACCCGCCTTGATAACAGTTACAACACAGCCACCCTAAAGTGGTGAAAAAACCCGTTTCTATTAATAATTCTGAAACATTTAATGGATCCAGTAGCTTGCGGTGTCACCCAGTCGAAACCACTGGCTTTATGTCGAACCATGATTTTATCTACTTTCAGATTAACATGGAATCTCCTAGAAAATGGAAAATTAAAAATAATAAGCCATGTCTTAACATGTAGTCAAGCAACTAAGCACATATGTGTCCGTTCCGGTGTTACATGATTATTTCAACTACTATTACACTTATCTTAATAAAGATAAAATATAACATAGATAATTCAAATCCCGGTCTGTCCAGGATACTATTTAAGTTAACATGTATAACTATTTGTAATACATTTCAACTTCAATACCTACATCGCACATATTAGAATTTATCCATAAATACTTCTATTATAAACACAGTCAGACATTTAGGATCCTTCTGTTATCTATCCACAGACTACAGAGAAAACAACTCTCACCCCCTGCAGTGGCTGATTCATCAACATCTGTTCAAACGGCTAAATGTCCTGTAGGCCTCCTACGAAAAACATGCTGGATTCTCATATGCTATTTTCTCAGTCCTGAATGTTAAAATGGATGTCTGACTACTATCCCAAATCAATTCTGAAAATGTTTCACTTATGCTCATCCTTATATACCTATTTATCGCATGCCCCCTTCATAATGATGTCCCATAATTATTTATGATTTTGACAGCCCTCACTGCCTGCTTGGTGTTAGACATCCGTTCGCCGACCTGATTCAGTCTGTCGTTATCTTTACAGTACTAATTCTTGCTTCACCAACAATCAATCAGTAATCAGTTTTCCCTGTTATCTGCAGACATTAATACATCAAGCCGTCAGATCTTGTTGCAGCATTCTTTTGTGTTATTTTCTTACATACATACTTAACAGAATGGTATAAGATGCATAACATTTTTAAAGAACTATCAGAATGCCTTAAGGCCTGGGGCAGCACGGTAGCATGGTTGTTAGCATAAATGCTTCACAGCTCCAGAGTCCCAGGTGCGATTCCCGGCTGGGTCACTGTCTGTGGCAGGGGGATGGGAACCGATGCAGGAAGTTGGAAGGTAGTAAAACAGGGACAGAAACAAAAGGAAGTAAGGGGAAAAGTGCAAGGCAGAGAAGACATAGTCAGAAATCCATCAGGGAGACAGTACAAGGTACAGTGACTGAGGGGAGCACAGTGAATAGGCCCAGTAATAACAAAAGGAATAAAACTGGAGATGTTAAGATTCAAAACAGAGGTAAAAAAAACCAACATAAGTGTACTTTACCTGAATGCTCGTAGTATTCGGAATAAAGTAAATGAGTTGGTGGCACAAACCGTCGTAAATGACTATGATTTAGTGGCCATTACTGAAACATGGTTAAAGGATGGTCACGACTGGGAGTTAAATATCCGAGGTTATCAAACTATTCGGAAGGACAGAGTGGATGGTAAGGGAGGTGGTGTTGCTCTGTTATTTAAGGATGACATCCGGTGCTATGGAGTGCTATTCAATAGTAAGGGATGACACCGGTGCTATGGAGGATAAGGTTGAATCCATTTGGGTGGAAATCAGGAATAGTAAGGCGAAAAAGTCACTGATAGGAGTAGTCTACCGGCCACCAAATAGTAACGATATGGTGGGGCAGGCAATAAACAAAGAAATAAATGATGCATGTAGAAATGGTACAGCAGTTATCATGGGGGATTTTAATCTACATGTCGATTGGTTTAACCAGGTCGGTCAAGGCAACCTTGAGGAGGAGTTTATAGAATGTATCCGCGATAGTTTCCTAGAACAGTATGTAATGGAACCTACGAGGGAACAAGCGGTCCTAGATCTTGTCCTGTGTAATGAGACAGGATTGATTCATGATCTCATAGTTAGGGATCCTCTCGGAAGGAGCGACCACAATATGGTGGAATTTAAAATACAGATGGAGGATGAGAAAGTAAAATCAAATACTAGTGTTTAGTGTTTAAACAAAGGAGATTACAAGGGGATGAGAGAAGAACTAGCTAAGGTAGACTGGGAGCTAAGACTTTATGGTGGAACAGTTGAGGAACAATGGAGAACCTTCCAAGCGATTTTTCACAGTGCTCAGCAAAGGTTTATACCAACAAAAAGGAAGGACGGAAGAAAGAGGGAAATCGACCGTGGATATCTAAGGAAATAAGGGAGAGTATCAAATTGAAGGAAAAAGCATATAAAGTGGCAAAGATTGCTGGGAGATTAGAGGACTGGGAAATCTTTAGGGGGCAACAGAAAGCTACTAAAAAAGCTATAAAGAAGAGTAAGATAGAGTATGAGAGTAAACTTGCTCAGAATATAAAAACAGATGGTAAAAGTTTTTACAAATATATAAGACAAAAAAGAGTGGCTAAGGTAAATATTGGTCCTTTAGAGGATGAGAAGGGAGTTTTAATAATGGGAAATGAGGAAATGGCTGAGGAACTGAACAGGTTTTTTGGGTCGGTCTTCACAGTGGAAGACACAAATAACATGCCAGCGACTGATATAAATGAGGCTATGACAAGTGAGGACCTTGAGAGGATTGTTATCACTAAGGAGGGAGTGATGGGCAAGCTAATGGGGCTAAAGGTAGACAAGTCTCCTGCCCCTGATGGAATGCATCCCAGAGTGCTAAAAGAGATGGCTAGGGAAATTGCAGATGCACTAGTGATAATTTACCGAAATTCACTAGACTCTGGGGTGGTCCCGGTGGATTGGAAATTAGCAAACGTGACGCCACTGTTTAAAAAAGGGGGTAGGCAGAAAGCAGGAAATTATAGGCCAGTGAGCTTAACTTCGGTAATAGGGAAGATGCTGGAATCTATCATCAAGGAAGAAATTGCGAGGCATCTGGATAGAAATTGTCCCATTGAGCAGACGCAGCATGGGTTCGTAAAAGGCAGGTCATGCCTAAATAATTTAGTGGAATTTTTTGAGGATATTACCAGTGCAGTAGATAACGGGGAGCCGATGGATGTGGTATATCTGGATTTCCAGAAAGCCTTTGACAAGGTGCCACACAAAAGGTTGCTGCATAAGATAAAGATGCATGGCATTAAGGGTAAAGTAGAAGCATGGATAAATGATTGGTTAATTAATAGAAAGCAAAGAGTTGGGATAAATGGGTGTTTCTCTGGCTGGCAATCAGTAGCTAGTGGTGTCCCCCAGGGATCTGTGCTGGGCCCACAATTGTTCACAATTTACATAGATGATTTGGAGTTGGGGACCAAGGGCAATGTGTCCAAGTTTGCAGATGACACTAAGATGAGTGGTAAAGCGAAAAGTGCAGAGGATACTGGAAGTCTGCAGAGGGATTTGGATAGGTAAGTGAATGGGCTCAGGTTTGGCAGATGGAATACAATGTTGACAAATGTGAGGTTATGCATTTTGGTAGGAATAACAGCAAACGGGATTATTATTTAAACGATAAAATATTAAAGCATGCCGCTGTTCAGAGAGATTTGGGTGTGCTAGTGCATGAGTCACAGAAGGTTGGTTTACAAGTGCAACAGGTGATTAAGAAGACAAATGGAATTTTGTCCTTCATTGCTAGAGGGATGGAGTTTAAAACTAGGCAGGTTATGTTGCAATTGTATAAGGTGTTAGTGCGGCCACACCTGGAGTATTGTGTTCAGTTTTGGTCTCCTTACTTGAGAAAGGACGTACTGGCTCTGGAGGGTGTGCAGAGGAGATTCACTAGGTTAATTCCAGAGCTGAAGGGGTTGGATTATGAGGAGAGGTTGAGTAGACTGGGACTGTACTCGTTGGAATTTAGAAGGATGAGGGGGGATCTTATAGATACATTTAAAATTATGAAGGGAATAGATAGGATAGATGCGGGCAGGTTGTTTCCACTGGCAGGTGACAGCAGAACTAGGTGACATAGCCTCAAAATAAGGGGAAGTAGACTTAGGACTGAGTTTAGGAGGTACGTCTTCACCCAAAGGGTTGTGAATCTATGGAATTCCTTGCCCAGTGAAGCAGTTGAGGCTCCTTCATTACATGTTTTCAAGGTAAAGATAGATAGTTTTTTGAAGAATAAACGGATTAAGGGTTATGGTGTTCGGGCCGGAAAGTGGAGGTGAGTCCACAAAAGATCAGCCATGATCTAATTGAATGGCGGAGCAGGCTCGAGGGGCCAGATGGCCTACTCCTGCTCCTAGTTCTTATGTTCTTATGTTCTTATGTGTGGAGTCTGCACGTCCTCCCCGTGTGTGCGTGGGTTTCCTCCGGGTGTTCCGGTTTCCCCCCACAGTCCAAAGATGTGCGAGTTAGGTGGATTGGCCATGCTAAATTGCCCGTAATGTCCTAAAAAGTAGGGTTAAGGGAGGGGGGGTGTTGTTGGGTTACGGGTATAGGGTGGATACGTGGGTTTGAGTAGGGTGATCATTGCTCGGCACAACATCGAGGACCGGGGGGCCTGTTCTGTGCTGTACTGTTCTATGTTCTAAGGCCACTAAGTTTAATACATATGTTATATATTTCCCGTCGCAACATCAAGCGTAATATAGCCGCCTCATTAAGTAATAAAATAAATTTGTTTCCCATGCCATTGTTTATTTTTGAACAGTAGGGTTCCTCGTCAGTGATATGTTACAAGTTCAATAAATCCATCATGTGATACACATCCCGTGGAGACCTCAGATCATCTATCAACTGGCTCTCAGGACACATGCCCAGCCAGAGCTTGTGACCGGAGATTTCACTCCTCAGCAATTATTTGATATTTTGGATTATTTCTAAACCGGGAAGATTTCTTCCTGGCTTTATTATTCACTTTCCCCAAATACGTGGCCAATTGTATCATTTTTCTCTCTTTATTATTTTGTTTTCTTTCAGCAAATTTTATTGCAACATCTGCAGCAATTTTAAAATTCCCAATTTCCATAGTCATGCAGCCATGGTTACTCCTCCTGCAACTGATACACACAAGTACCAATCGTTTAGAATCCAGGTTAACATTGTCTAAAATAATTTAAATATACTTGCTATAATTTTACTTGCTGTTTTAACTGTTTCTTTAATTCTTAAGACCACGTCTTCTGCCAAATTGCGTCCCAAATCACTCAGGCTGGGATAATATGGGAGGTGTTTTATTCCTGACACACAAGTGTGAATTGTTTTATTCCGGCTGTTCATATTCCAAATTCCACCCTCTTTTCTTTAATTCGGTCCACCAATCCTTCATTGAATTATCTGATCATTCAGTATTATTATTTCAACTTGAATCTTCTAAACCGACATGTGTTGTGACTTTTTATAGAATAGAACAGTACAGCACAGAACAGGCCCTTCGGCCCTCGATGTTGTGCCGAGCCTGTTCAGATTCATTCCCTCCCAACTCTTACAGCCATGTGCAGATTCACTCCCTCCCATCCCTCACTGCCCTGTGCAAATTCACACCCTCCCATCACTCACTGCCCTGTGCAGATTCACTCCCTCCCCTCACTCAGTTCTGTGCAGATTCACTCCCTCCCATCACTCACTGCCCTGTGCAGATTCACTACCTCCCATCACTCACTGCGCTGTGCAGATTCACTCCCTCCCATCGCTCACTGCCCTGTGCAGATTCACTGCCTCCCATCACTCACTGCGCTGTGCAGCTTCACTCCCACCAATCAGTCACTGCCCTGTGCAGATTCATTCCCCCATTACTCACTGCTCTGGGAAGATTCACTCCCTCCAATAACTCACTGCCTTGTGCAGATTCACTCCCTCCCATCACTCACTGCCCTGTGCAGATTCACTCCTTCCCATCACTCACTGCCCTGTGCAGATTCACTCCCTCCCATCACTCACTGCCCTGTGCAGATTCACTCCTTCCCATCACTCACTGCCCTTTGCAGATTCACTCCCTCCCATCACTCACTGCCCTGTGCAGATTCACTCCCTCCCATCACTCACTGCCCTGTGCAGATTCACTCCCTCCCATCACTCACTGCCATGTGCAGATCCACTCCCTCCCATCACTCACTGCTCTCTGCAGATTCACTCCCTCCCATCACTCACTGCCCTGTGCAGATTCACTCCCTCCCATCACTCACTGCTCTCTGCAGATTCACTCCCTCCCATCACTCACTGCCCTGTGCAGATTCACTCCCTCCCATCACTCACTGCTCTGTGCAGATTCACTCCCTCCCATCACTCACTGCTCTCTGCAGATTCACTCCCTCCCATCACTTACTGCTCTGTGCAGATTCACTCCCTCCCATTACTCACTGCCCTGTGCAGATTCACTCCCTCCCATCACTCACTGCCCTGTGCTGATTCACACCATCCCATCGCTCACTGCCCTGTGCAGATTCACTCCTTCCCATCACTCACTGCCCTGTGCAGATTCACTCCTTCCCATCACTCACTGCCCTGTGCAGATTCACTCACTCCCATCTCTCACTGCCCTGTGCAGATTCACTCCTTCCCATCACTCACGGTCCTTGCAGATTCACTCCCTCCCATCACTCACTGCTCTGTGCAGATTCACTCCCTCCCATCACTCACTGCCCTGTGCAGATTCACTCCCTCCCATCACTCACTACCCTGTGCAGATTTACTCCCTCCCATCACTCACTGCCCTGTGCAGATTCACTCCTTCCCATCACTCACTGCCCTGTGCAGATTCACTCCCTCCCATCACTCACTGTCCTGTGCAGATTCACTACCTCCCATCACTCACTGCCCTGTGCAGATTCTTTCCCTCCCATCACTCACTGTTCTGTGCAGATTTACTCGCTCCCATCACTCACTGCCCTGTGCTGATTCACTCCCTCCCATCACTCACTGCCCTGTGCAGATTCACTCCCTCTCATCTCCGCCATGTGCAGATTCACTCCCCTCACTCGCTGTTCTGTGCAGATTCACTCCCCTCATTCACTGCCCTGTGCAGATTCTCTCCCTCCCATCACTGACTGCCCGGTGCAGATACAGTCGCTGCATCCAAATCCCAGGCCTGCACATAATTATCCACATTCCCTCCCTGTATCGCTCACAATCCCTGGCTTTACAGTCTCCCTCCTTCCCTTCCACTGCCTGTCCTGTATTGATTCTCTTTTCCAACTATCAGTATCAGGTCCGACTGTGCCAGCAGTCCAAAATTGTAATCCGAAATACGTGTATCAAGTGTTTCTCTTGAACACCGAACACGAGGCAATGGGACTGAGAGACTGGACGAGATATTACCACATCTTTTTGTCCAGACAGCGGATGACAAGGAATCATGTGTTGAACGATAAATCTCAGGAATCGTCAAGAATTGGGAGAGTGTCGGTATCACGGAGAGCTGTGGATCTGCTGTAATACTGAGGAATAAATGACCAAGGCCATGACAGAGTTTGATTCTCCTACAATCCTCCCGTTCCAATCTTAACCATCACATTAGACCCCGGCATTGGTTAGTCCATTAAACCTGGGGAACAGACTCTAATTGATAAAGAATGAATGAAAACAATGGTTTATCACTCTCTTATTGCGGAACAGTCAGTATTTTCCTGAGGAGAAACCCGAGAGGATGCAGAAGGGAATCAAAAGGACCAGTCTCCCCAATAACACCAGCGGCAGTTTGTAGTTATCCAGTTGTGGCAGTCAGATAGACTCAATAATTTAAATAAATATGTCACACAATACATATAATTGTTTCTCAGCCAATTACTTCCCGCTTCCATCATTCAAATTACTGAAGTACAGTAAGAAGTCTTACAACACCAGGTTAAAGTCCAACAGGTTTGTTTCAAACACGAGCTTTCGGAGCACGGCTCCTTCTTCAGGTGAATGGAAAGGCTTGTTCCAGAAATGTTTATATAGACACAGTCAGAGATGCCCCGGAATGCGAGCACCTGCAGGCAATCAAATCATCAAAGATGCAGAGAGAGAGGTAACTCCAGGGTAAAGAGGTGTGAATTGTCCCAAGCCAGTTCAGTCGGTAGGCCTCTGCAAGTCCAGGCTTGTTGGTGGGGGCCGAATGTAATGCGACATGAATCCCAGATCCCGGTTGAGTCCGCATTCATGCGTGCGGAACTTAGCTATAAGTTTTTGCTCAGCAATTTTGCGTTGTCGCGTCTCCTGAAGGCCTCCTTGTAGAATGCTGACCCGGAGATCAGAGGCTGAATGGGGCGGAGAAACTACGACATCTTCTTCGCAGCCTCCAACACATCATCAGCGAGGATGGACATCTTGCCAAGGTCATCCCCACACCCCCACTACTGGCCTTCAAACAACCGCGCAACCTCAAACAAACCATTGTTTGCAGCAAATTACCCAGCCTTCAGAACAGCAACCACAACACCACAAAACCCTGCCAGGGTAATCTCTGCAAGACATGCCAGATCATCGACATGGACACCACCATTACACGTGGAAACACCACCCACCAGGTACGCGGCGCATACTCGTGCGACTCGACCAATGTAGTCTACCTCATACGCTGCAGGAAAGGATGTCCCGAAGCGTGGTACATTGGCGAGACCATGCAGACACTGCGACAACGAATAAACGGGCATCGTGCGACTATCAACAGGCAGGACTGTTCCCTTCCAGTTGGGGAACACTTCAGCAGTCAAGGACATTCAGCCTCTGATCTCCGGGTCAGCATTCTACAAGGAGGCCTTCAGGAGACGCGACAACGCAAAATTGCTGAGCAAAAACTTATAGCTAAGTTCCGCACGCATGAATGCGGACTCAACCGGGATCTGGGATTCATGTCGCATTACATTCGGCCCCCACCAACAAGCCTGGACTTGCAGAGGCCTACCGACTGAACTGGCTTGGGACAATTCACACCTCTTTAACCTGGAGTTACCTCTCTCTCTGCATCTTTGATGATTTGATTGCCTGCAGGTGCTCGCATTCCGGGGCATCTCTGACTGTGTCTATATAAACATTTCTGGAACAAGCCTTTCCATTCACCTGAAGAAGGAGCCGTGCTCCGAAAGCTCGTGTTTGAAACAAACCTGTTTTCCGGCCCCCGGCAGCGGGATTCTCCATCCTGCCAGCCTGTTTTCTGTTGGTGTGCACCCCCCGGCAGCGGGATTCTCCGTCCCGCCAGCCTGTATTCCGACAGTGCGCGCCCCCAGGCAGCGGGATTCTCCATTTGCGCAGTTGTTCAATGGGTACCTCACGCCGCCATTGTGACCACCCCCAGACCATCGGGAAACCCGCGGGCGTGAATGAGCTGCTGGTGAAGCGGAGAATCCACCGACGGAGAATCCAGCACAGGAACTTTGAAAAGGGACATTTTGCAGTGACTGACATTGTCTACAGATCCCGGAGCACACTCACCCCCTGCTCTGCGGTTGGGTCTCTGGGGTTGGATGATATCTGGAGTTGGGGGATACCTGGGGTTGGGTGATATCTGGGGTTGGGTCTCTCTGGGGTTGAGTGACTTCTGTGGTTGGGTCTCTCTGGGGTTGGGTCTCTCTGGGGTTCGGTCTCTCTGGGTTTGTGTGATCTCTGGGGTTGGGTGATGTCTGGGGTTGGGTGATCTCTGGTGATGGGTGATCACTGGTATTGCGTGATCTCTGGGGTTGGTGATCTCTGCGGTTGGTTGATATCTGGGGTTATGTCTCTCTGGGGTTGGGTGATCTCAGGGGTTGGGTGATGTCTGGGGTTGGGTGATCTCTGTGAATGGGTGACCGCTGGGGTTGGGTAGTATCTAGGGCTTGGTGAATCTGGGGTTGTGTCTCTCTGGGGTAGAGTGATATCTGGGGCTGGGAGTTATCTGGGGATGGGTGATCTCTGTGGTTGGGAGATCTCTGGGGTTATGTCTCTCTGGGGTTGAGTGTCTGGTGTTGGGTGATATCTGGGGTAGGGAGATCTCGGGGGGGGGGGGGGGCGGGAGGGATGGGTGATATCTGGGGTTTGGTCTCTCTGGGGTTGGGTGATATCTGGGGTTGGGTGATATCTGGGGTTCGGTGATTTCTGGGGTTTGATCTCTCTGGGGCTGGGTGATATCTGGGATTGGGTCTCGCTGGGGCTGGGTGATATCTGGGGCTGGGTGATATCTGGGGTTGGGTCTCTCTGGGGCTGGGTGATCTCTGGGGTTGGGGCTCTCTGGGGCTGGGTGATATCTGGGGATGGGTCTCTCTGGGGTTGGGTGATGTCTGGGGTTGGGTCTCGCTGGGGCTGGGTGATATCTGGGGTTGGGTCTCTCTGGGGTTTTGTGATGTCTGGGGTTGGGTCTCGCTGGGGCTGGGTGATATCTGGGGCTGGGTGATATCTGGGGTTGGGTCTCTCTGGGGCTGGGTGATCTCTGGGGTTGGGGCTCTCTGGGGCTGGGTGACATCTGGGGTTGGGTCTCTCTGGGGTTGGGTGATGTCTGGGGTTGGGTCTCGCTGGGGCTGGGTGATATCTGGGGTTGGGTCTCTCTGGGTTTTTGTGATGTCTGGGGTTGGGTCTCGCTGGGGCTGAGTGATATCTGGGGTTGGGTCTCTTTGGAGTTGGGTGATGTCTGGGGTTGGGTGATGTCTGGGGTTGTGTCTCTCTGGGTTTGGGTCTGTGGGGTTGGGTGAATTGAATAATGAAGTGAAAATTGCTTATTGTCACGAGTAGGCTTCAATGAAGTTACTGTGAAAAGCCTCTAGTCGCCACATTCCGGCGCCTGTCCGGGGAGGCTGTTACGGGAATCTAACCGTGCTGCTGGCCTGCAAGGCCTGCTCTAAAAACCAGCGATTTAGCCCAGTGAGCTAAACCAGCCCCTTGTGATATCTGGTGATATCTGAGATTGGGTGATATCTGGGGTTGGGAGATCTCTAGCGCTGGGTGATATCTGGGGTTGGGTGACATCTGGGTTTGGGTGATATCTGGGTTTGGGTGATATCGGGGTGGGGTGATATCGGGGAGGAGGTGATATCGGGGGTGGAGATAATATCGGGGGTGAGGGTGATATCGGGGTGGGGGTGATATCGGGGAGGAGGTGATATCGGGGGTGGAGATAATATCGGGGGTGAGGGTGATATCGGGGTGGGGGTGATATCGGGGAGGGGGTGATATCGGGGGAGGTGATATCGGGGAGGGGGTGATATCAAGGAGGGGTGATATCGGGGGAGGGGGTTGGGGGCAGTGATGCGGTTTCTATGGAGACAATACCACCCCGAAGTCCCCCAATGGGGCCAATGGGCAGCAGATGCCGTCACGGCGCCTGCGCCACATCCATCCCAGCATCCCCTGCGTGTCAGCGGCGGCCATCTTATGTTGCCAGGGGAGACCCGGCGGCCATCGTGTGTCGCCAGGGGAGACCCGGCGGCCATCTTGTGTCGCCAGGGGAGAACCGGCGGCCACCTTGTGTCGCCAGGGGAGACCCGGTCGCCATCTTGTGTTGACAGAGGAGACCCTGCGGCCATGGGGGAGTGACACCAAGCTGATCGGCCATGGGGGGAGACACACCCAGCTGATCGGCCATGGGGGGAGTCACACCCAGCTGATCGGCCATGGGGGAGTCACACCCAGCTGATCGGCCATGTGGGGAGGCACACCCAGCTTATCGGCCATGGGGGAGTAACACCCAAATGATCGGCCATGGGTGGAGTCACACCCAACTGATCGGCCATGGGGGGAGTCACACCCAGCTGATCGGCCATGGGGGGAGTCACACCCAGCTGATCGGCCATGGGGGAGTCACACCCAGCTGATCGGCCATGCGGGGAGGCACACCCAGCTTATCGGCCATGGGGGGAGTCTCATACAGCTGCTCGGCCATGGGGGGAGTCACACCCACACAACGACAGTCCCTCCTGTTAGTGCAGAATGGTAAATCTGGGTGAGGTTGGCTGGGGATGGTCAGTGTGGCGGCAGTGGGAGGAGAGAGATGCCGTGTGGGTGGGGGACTTTCCTCTCAGCATGGAATTAATGGAACTAACGGGAAATGTCAGCACCTTTTTCAGCTGCTGCCTGAACTGCGTCTGTATGATGGCGTAAATGGCAGTGTTTGTGCAGCAACTCAGTAGCTGCAGCATGAAGCTCAATTCCTGAACATAATAAGCTAACAATACACTGTAATACCCCAGATCATGCATCCGTCTCCATATAGAATAAAACAATATCGTTGACCATAAGAGGATGAAATTGGCGGAGATAATAAACAGTAAAATGATGGATTTCCTCCGACTCTCCATCTCTGGGTCTATGCGACTCTCCCCACTGCTGTGAGCCCGGAGTCTCCTGCGGGCCCTGCTGCTCACAACAATGTGTCTGACGGTGAGAACATTGAGCAGCAGAATCACGGCAAATGGAACAGCCGGGGTTAGAATGTGGTGGAGGAACTCGATTGTGACCCAGACCGGAGAGTACAGAGCACCCGCTGTGACACCACAAAACCAGGCCACAAAAATCAGCCAATACTGACCGGTCATCATAAACCCCCAGAAAATGTTCTTCAGACAGCTCAGCACAGTCACTGTTCCCAGAACCACAGCCGCACTTTTCTCGCTGAAATGTTTACTTTTCAGCTTCGGGCAACAAATGGCCACAAATCGATCAAAGGTGAAAGTGACGGTGAACCAGACAGAACAGTCAGTGGCTGCATAAAGCAGGGCGGCGTGGATATTACACACGGGGATGGAGTACAGGAAATAAAACTGTTCCTTAAAAACAATGGGAATGTGTCTCAATATCAGGTTTAGAATAACGACCAGAAGATCCCCCACTGCCATGGCCACCAGGTAACAAGTCACACATTTGGACAGCCCACAGTTTCTTCTCTTCAGGATCACAATTGTGATGAGGTTCACTGTGTGGAAGGGAAATAAACAATGAAATTATACATCAGCCTGGGAAATACTTTACAAATATAGTCCAAGTGGAGCTGACAAAGTCAAATAAATATAGACTATTACACTCACTCACACACAAACAGTCACACACACACTCACACAAACACAAACACACTCGCACACATACAGAGACAGTAATAAACTCACACAGACACTAACACACACAGACACACACAAACACAGACACTAACGCACGCACAGGCACTAACACACAGACACTAACACACAGAGACACCAACACTCACACAGACACTAACACGCAGACACTAACACACACACAGACACAAACAGACAGACACTAACACACTCACAGACACAAACACACACACACAATAACACACAGACATTAACTCAGACACAGACACCAACACACACACATACACTAACACACACACATACACTAACACACAGAGACTAACACACACACAGACACTAACACTCACACAGACGCTAACACACACACAGGCACTAACACATTTACACTAACACGCACAGACACAAATACACACACATACACTAAGACAGGCACACATACACTAACACCCCACTAACTTCCCAATAACGCAAACTCCAGAAACCCATTCTCATCACCTCCACTTACTTCCCAATAACACAACCTGCAGAAATTCATCCACACCACCTACACTAACGTACCAATAACACAACCTCCAGAAATTCATCCACACCACCACCACTAACGTACCAATAACACGAGCTCCAGAAACCCATCCTCATCACTCCCACTAACTTCCCAATAACACAAAGTCCAGAAACGCATCTTCATCACCTCCACTAACTTCCCAATAACACAGCCTCCAGAAACCCATCCTCATCACCTCCACTAACGTCCCAATAACACAACCTCCATTAACCCATCCTCATCACCTCCACTTACTCCCCAAGAACACAACCTCCAGAAAACTATCCTCATCACCCCCACTAACTTCCCAATAACACAACGGCCAGAAACGCATCCTCATCACCTCCACTGACTTCCCAATAACACAATCTCCAGAAACCCATCCTCATCACCTCCTGTAACTTCACAATAACTCAACATCCAGAAACCAATCCTCATCACACCCACTAACCTCCCAATAACACACCCCCCAGAAACCCATCCTCATCACCCCCACTAACTTCCCAATAACTCAACCTCCAGAAACGCATCCTCATCACCTCCACTAACTTACCAATAACACAACCTCCAGAAACCCATCCTCATCACCCCCACTAACTTGCCAATAACACAACCTCCAGAAAGGCATCCTCATCACATCCAATTGCTTCCCAATAGCACAATCTCCAGAAACTCATCCACATTACCTCCACTAACATACCAATAACACGAGCTCCAGAAACACACCCTCATCACCCCCACTAATTTCCCAATAACACATCCTCCAGAAACCCATCCACATCAACCCCGCTAACTACCCAATAACACAACGTGCAGAAACCCATCCTCATCACCTCCATTAACTTCCCAATTACACAAGTTCCAGAAACCAAATCTCATCACCCCCACTAACGTCCCAATAACACTACCTCCAGAAACCCATCCTCATCACCAGCATTAACTTCCCAATAACACAGCCTGCAGATATCCATCCTCATCAACCCCACTAACTTTCGAACAACAGAACCTCCTAAAACCCATCCTCATCTCACCCACTAACTTCCCAATAACACTGCCTCCAGAAGCCCATCCTCATCACCCCCACTAACTTCGCAATAACACAACCTCCAGAAACCCATCCTCATCACACCCACTACTTCCCCGGACAGGCGCCGGAATGTGGCGACTAGGGGCTTCTCACAGTAACTTCATTGAGCCTACTCGTGACAAGAAGCGATTTTCATTTCACTTCATTTCATTTTCATAAACACAGCCTTCCGAAACCCATCCACATCACCCCCACTAACTTCCAAATAACACAACCTCCAGAAACCCTTCCTCATCACCTGCACTGACTTCCCAATAACACAACATCCAGAAACCCATCCTCATCACCTCCACTAACTCCCCAAAAACACAATTAACACACATGTCCTCATCACCCCCACTAACTTCCCAATAACACTACCTCCAGAAACCCATCCTTATCACCCCCACTAACTTGCCAATAACCAACATCCAGAAAGGCATTCTCATAACCTCCACTTGCTTCCCAATAGCACAACCTCCAGAAACTCATCCACATAACCTCCACTAATATACCAATAACACGAGCTCCAGAAACCCATCCTCATCACCCCCACTAATTTCCCAATAACACACGCTCCAGAAACCCATCCTCATCACCCCCACTAACTTCCCAATAACACAGCGTCCAGAATCCCATCCTCATCAACCCCACTAACTTCCGAACAACAGAACCTCCAAAAACCCATCCTCATCTCATCCACTAACTTCCCAATAACACAATCTCCAGAAACCTATCCTCATCACCCCCACTAAATTCCCAATATCACAACCTGCAGAAACTCATCCTTATCACCTCCACTGACTTCCCAATAACACGGCTCCAGAAACCCATTCTCATCACCCCCACTAACTTCCCAATAACACAGCCTCCAGAAACCCATCCTTATCACCCCCACTAACTTGCCAATAACCAACATCCAGAAAGGCATTCTCATAACCTCCACTTGCTTCCCAATAGCACAACCTCCAGAAACTCATCCACATAACCTCCACTAATATACCAATAACACGAGCTCCAGAAACCCATCCTCATCACCCCCACTAATTTCCCAATAACACACGCTCCAGAAACCCATCCTCATCACCCCCACTAACTTCCCAATAACACAGCCTCCAGAATCCCATCCTCATCAACCCCACTAACTTCCGAACAACAGAACCTCCAAAAACCCATCCTCATCTCATCCACTAACTTCCCAATAACACAACCTCCAGAAACCTATCCTCATCACCCCCACTAAATTCCCAATATCACAACCTGCAGAAACTCATCCTTATCACCTCCACTGACTTCCCAATAACACGGCTCCAGAAACCCATTCTCATCACCCCCACTAACTTCCCAATAACACAGCCTCCAGAAACCCTTCCTCATCACCTCCACTAACTTCCCAAAAACCAACCTCCAGAAACCCATCCACATCACCTCAACTAACTTCCCAATAACACAAACTCCAATATCACATGCAGAGCACCTCCACCAACTATCCAATCAAACACACGCCTGGAAAATACTACCTCCACTAACTTTCCAATAACAGAACCTTCAAACATCAATCCTCATCACTCCCAGAATTTCCCCAATAAGACAACCCCGGAAACATATCCTCATCCCCCCTCCACTATCTTCCCAATCACACGACCTCCATAAAGGCATCCTCATCACCTCGACGAACATACCAATAACACGAGCTCCAGAAACCCATCCTCATCACCCCCACTAATGTCCCAATAACACAAGCTCCAGAAACCCATCCTCATCACCCCCACTATCTTGCAAAGAACACATCCTCCAGAAACCCATCCACATCACCCCACTAACTTCCCAATTACACAAGTTCCAGAAACCACATCTCATCACCCCCACTAACTTCGCAATAACACAACCTCCAGAAACCCATCCTCATCACACCCACTAACTTCCCCGGACAAGCGCCGGAATGTGGCGACTAGGGGCTTTTCACAGTAACTTCATTGAGCCTACTCGTGACAATAAGCGATTTCCGTTTCACTTCATTTCATTTTCATAAACACAGCCTTACGAAACCCATCCACGTCACCCCCACTAACTTCCCAATAACACAACCTTGAGAAACCCTTCCTCATCACCTCCACTAACTTCCCAATAACACAACATCCAGAAACCCATTCTCATCACCTCCACTAACTTCCCAATAACACAACCTCCAGAAACCCATTCGCATCACCTCCACAAAATCCGCAATAACACAACCTCCAGAAACCCATCCACATCACCTCCACTAACTCCCCAATCACAGGATGTCCATTAACCCATCCTCATCACCTCCACTTTCTCCCCAAGAACACAACCTCCAGAAAACCATCCTCATCACCCCCACTAACTTCCCAATAACACAACGGCCAGAAACGCATCCTCATCACCTCCACTGAATTCCCAATAACACAATCTCCAGGAACCCATCCTCATCACGTCCTCTAACTTCACAATAACTCAACCTCCAGAAACCCATCCTCATCACACCCACTAACTTCCCAATAACACAACCCCCAGAAACCCATCCTCATCACACCCACTAACTTCCCAATAACACAACCCCCAGAAACCCATCCTCATCACCCCCACTAATTTCCCAATAACACAAGCTCCAGAAGCACATCCTCATCACCCCCACTAACTTGCAAAGAACACATCCTCCAGAAACCAAACCACATCACCCCACTAACAACCCAATAACACAACGTCCAGAAACCCATCCTCATCGCCTCCACTAACATCCCAATTACACAAGTTCCAGAAACCAAATCTCATCACCCCCACTAACGTCCCAATAACACTACCTCCAGAAACCCATCCTCATCACCTGCACTAACTACCCAATAACACAGCCTCCAGATATCCATCCTCATCAACCCCACTAAATTCCGAACAACAGAACCTACAAAAACCCATCCTCATCTCACCCATTAACTTCCCAATTACACTACCTCCAGAAGCCCATCCTTATCACCCCCACTAACTTCGCAATAACACAACCACCAGAAACCCATCCTCATCACACCCACTAACTTCCCCGGACAGGCGCCGGAATGTGGCGACTAGGGGCTTTTCATAGTAACTTCATTGAGCCTACTCATGACAATAAGTGATTTCCATTTCACTTCATTTCATTTTCATAAACACAGCCTTACGAAACCCATCCACATCACCCCCACTAACTTCCCAATAACACAACCTCGAGAAACCCATCCTCATCACCTCCACTAACTCCCCAAAAACACAATTAACACACGTGTCCTCATCACCCCCACTAACTTCCCAATAACACAACCTCCAGAAACCCTTCCTCATCACCTCCACTAACTTCCCAATAACACAACCTCCAGAAACCCATTCACATCACCTCCACAAACTCCCCAATAACCCAACCTCCAGAAACACATCCACATCACCTCCACTAACTCCCCAATCACACGACGTCCATTAAGCCATTCTCATCACCTCCACTTACTCCCCAATCACACGACGTCCATTAAGCCATCCTCATCACCACTTACTCCCCAAGAACGCAACCTCCAGAAAACCATCCTCATCACCCCCACTAACTTCCCAATAACACAACGGCCAGAAACGCATCCTCATCACCTCCACTGAATTCCCAATGACACAATCTCCAGGAACCCATCCTCATCACCTCCTCTAACTTCACAATAACTCAACCTCCAGAAACCTATGCTCATCACACCCACTGACTTCCCAATAACACAACCTCCAGAAACCCATCCTCATCACACCCACTAACCTCCCAATAACACAACCTCCAGAAACCCATCCTCATCACCCCCAATAACTTGCCAATAACCAACCTCCAGAAAGGCATTCGCATCACCTCCACTTGCTTCCCAATAGCGCAACCTCCAGAAACTCATCCACATAGCCTCCACTAATATACCAATAACACGAGGTCCAGAAACCCATCCTCATCACCTCCACTGACTTCCCAATAACACAGCTCCAGAAAACCATCCTCATCACCCCCACTAACTTCCCAATAACACAGCCTCCAGAAACCCTTCCGCATCACCTCCACTAACTTCCCAAAAACCAACCTCCAGAAACACATCCGCATCACCTCCACTAACATCCCAATAACACAACCTCCAGAAACCCATCCTCATCACCCCCACTAACTTCCCAATAACACAACCTCCAATATGCCATCCAGAGCACCTCCACTAACTATCCAATCAAACACCCGCCTGAAAAATATCACCTCCACTAACTTTCCAATAACAGAACCTTCAGACATCCATCCTCATCACTCCCAGAAATTCCCCAATAAGACAACCCCGGAAACATATCCTCATCCCCCCCTCCACTATCGTCCCAATCACACGACCTCCATAAAGGCATCCTCATCACCTCCACTAACATACCAATACCACGAGCTCCAGACACCCATCCTCATCACCCCCACTAATTTCCCAATAACACAAGCTCCAGAAACCCATCCTCATCACCCCCACTAACTTCCCAATAACACAACCTCCAGAAACCCATCCTCATCACCCCCACTAACTTGCAAAGAACACATCCTCCAGAAACCCATCCACATCACCCCACTAACTACCCAATAACACAACGTCCAGAAACCCATCCACGTCACCTCCACTAACTTCCCAATTACACAAGTTCCAGAAACCAAATCTCATCACCCCCACTAACTTCCCAATAACACTACCTCCAGAAACCCATCCTCATCACCTGCACTAACTACCCAATAACACAGCCTCCAGATATCCATCCTCATCAACCCCACTAAATTCCGAACAACAGAACCTACAAAAACCCATCCTCATCTCACCCATTAACTTCCCAATTACACTACCTCCAGAAGCCCATCCTTATCACCCCCACTAACTTCGCAATAACACAACCACCAGAAACCCATCCTCATCACACCCACTAACTTCCCCGGACAGGCGCCGGAATGTGGCGACTAGGGGCTTTTCATAGTAACTTCATTGAGCCTACTCATGACAATAAGTGATTTCCATTTCACTTCATTTCATTTTCATAAACACAGCCTTACGAAACCCATCCACATCACCCCCACTAACTTCCCAATAACACAACCTCGAGAAACCCATCCTCATCACCTCCACTAACTCCCCAAAAACACAATTAACACACGTGTCCTCATCACCCCCACTAACTTCCCAATAACACAACCTCCAGAAACCCTTCCTCATCACCTCCACTAACTTCCCAATAACACAACCTCCAGAAACCCATTCACATCACCTCCACAAACTCCCCAATAACCCAACCTCCAGAAACACATCCACATCACCTCCACTAACTCCCCAATCACACGACGTCCATTAAGCCATCCTCATCACCTCCACTTACTCCCCAATCACACGACGTCCATTAAGCCATCCTCATCACCACTTACTCCCCAAGAACGCAACCTCCAGAAAACCATCCTCATCACCCCCACTAACTTCCCAATAACACAACGGCCAGAAACGCATCCTCATCACCTCCACTGAATTCCCAATGACACAATCTCCAGGAACCCATCCTCATCACCTCCTCTAACTTCACAATAACTCAACCTCCAGAAACCTATGCTCATCACACCCACTGACTTCCCAATAACACAACCTCCAGAAACCCATCCTCATCACACCCACTAACTTCCCAATAACACAACCTCCAGAAACCCATCCTCATCACCCCCAATAACTTGCCAATAACCAACCTCCAGAAAGGCATTCGCATCACCTCCACTTGCTTCCCAATAGCGCAACCTCCAGAAACTCATCCACATAGCCTCCACTAATATACCAATAACACGAGGTCCAGAAACCCATCCTCATCACCTCCACTGACTTCCCAATAACACAGCTCCAGAAAACCATCCTCATCACCCCCACT
The DNA here is from genome assembly GCF_902713615.1 of Scyliorhinus canicula. Classification (NCBI taxonomy): domain Eukaryota; kingdom Metazoa; phylum Chordata; class Chondrichthyes; order Carcharhiniformes; family Scyliorhinidae; genus Scyliorhinus; species Scyliorhinus canicula. Next base: position 2,396,752 of record NW_024055733.1, read on the forward strand.
AACTTCCCAATAACACAGCCTCCAGAAACCCTTCCGCATCACCTCCACTAACTTCCCAAAAACCAACCTCCAGAAACACATCCGCATCACCTCCACTAACGTACCAATAACACAACCTCCAGAAACCCATCCACATCACCTCAACTAACTTCCCAAAAACACAAACTCCAATATCCCATCCAGAGCACCTCCACTAACTATCCAATCAAACACCCGCCTGAAAAATACAACCTACAATAACTTTCCAATAACAGAACCTTCAGACATCCATCCTCATCACTCCCAGAAATTCCCCAATAAGACAACCCCGGAAACATATCCTCATCCCCCCCTCCACTATCGTCCCAATCACACGACCTCCATAAAGGCATCCTCATCACCTCGACGAACATACCAATACCACGAGCTCCAGACACCCATCCTCATCACCCCCACTAATTTCCCAATAACACAAGCTCCAGAAACCCATCCTCATCACCCCCACTAACTTCCCAATAACACAACCTCCAGAAACCCATCCTCATCACCCCCACTAACTTGCAAAGAACACATCCTCCAGAAACCCATCCACATCACCCCACTAACTACCCAATAACACAACGTCCAGAAACCCATCCACGTCACCTCCACTAACTTCCCAATTACACAAGTTCCAGAAACCAAATCTCATCACCCCCACTAACTTCCCAATAACACTACCTCCAGAAACCCATCCTCATCACCTGCACTAAATACCCAATAACACAACCTCCAGAAACCCATCCTCATCACCTGCACTAAATACCCAATAACACAGCCTCCAGATATCCATCCTCATCAACCCCACTAACATCCGAACAACAGAACCTCCAAAAACCCATCCTCATCTCACCCACTAACTTCCCAATAACACTACCTCCAGATGCCCATCCTTATCACCCCCACTAACTTCGCAATAACACAACCTCCAGAAACCCATCCTCATCACACCCACTAACGTCCCCGGACAGGCGCCGGAATGTGGCGACTAGGGGCTTTTCACAGTAACTTCATTGAGCCTACTCGTGACAATAAGTGATTTCCATTTCACTTCATATCATTTTCATAAACACAGCCTTACGAAACCCATCCACATCACCCCCAGTAACTTCCCAATAACACAACCTCCAGAAACCCATCCACATCACCTCCACTAACTCTCCAAAAACACAATAAACACACATGTCCTCATCACCCCCACTAACTTCCCAATAACGCAACCTCCAGAAACCCTTCCTCATCACCTCCACTAACTTCCCAATAACACAACATCCAGAAACCCATTCTCATCACCTCCACTAACTTCCCAATCACACAACCTCCAGAAACCCATTCACATCACCTCCACAAACTCCCAATTAACAAAACCTCCAGAAACCCATCCACATCACCTCCACTAACTCCCCAATCACACGACGTCCATTAACCCATCCTCATCACCCCCACTAAATTGCAAAGAACACATCCTCCAGAAAACCATCCACATCACCCCCACTAACTTCCCAATAACACAACGTCCAGAAACCCTTCTTCATCACCTCCACTAACTTCCAAAAAACCAACCTCCAGAAACCCATCCTCATCACCACCACTAACTCCCCAATAACACAACCTCCAGAAACACATCCACATCACCTCCACTAACTTCCCAATAACACAACCTCCAGAAACACATCCACATCACCTCCACTAACTTCCCAATAACACAACCTCCAGAAACACATCCACATCACCTCCACTAACGCTCCAATAACACAACCTCCAGAAACCCATCCTCATCACCCCCTCTAACTTCCCAATAACACAACCTCCAGAAACATCCTCATCATGCCCACTAACCTCCCAATAACACAACCTCCAGAAACACATCCTCATCATGCCCACTAACCTCCCAATAACACAACCTCCAGATTCCTATCCTCATCACCCCCACTAATTTCCCAATAACACAAACTGCAGAACTCATCCTCATCTCATCCACTAACATCCCAAAAACACAACCTGCAGAAACCCATACACATCACCTCCACTTACTCCCCAATAACACAACCTCCAGAAACCTATCAACATCACCCCCACGAACGTAACAATAACACGAGCTCCAGAAAGCCATCCTCATCACCCCCATTAATTTCCCAATAACAAATGCTCCAGAAACCCATCCTCATCACCCCCATTAACTTGCAAAGAACACCTCCTCCAGAAACCCATCCACATCACCCCACTAACTACACAATAACACAACGTCCAGAAACCCATCCTCTTCACGTCCACTAACTTCCCAATTACACAAGTTCCAGAAACCAAATCTCATCACCCCCACTAACTTCCCAATAACACTACCTCCAGAAACCCATCCTCATCACCTGCACTAACTACCCAATAACACAGCCACCTGAAACTCATCCTCATCAACCCCACTACCTTCCGAACAACAGAACCTCCAAAAACCCATCCTCATCTCACCCACTATCTTCCCAATAACACAAACTCCAGAAACCTATCCTCATCCCCCCCACTAACTTCCCAATAACACAACCTCCAGAAACCCATCCTCATCACCTCCACTAACTTCCCAATAACACAACCTCCAGAAACACATCCAAATCACCTCCACTAACTCCCCAATACCACAACCTCCAGAAACCCATCCTCATCACCCCCACTAACTTCCCAATAACACAACCTCCAGAAACTCATCCTCATCACACCCACTACCCTCCCAATAACACAACCTCCAGAAACCCATCCACATCACCCCCACTACCGTCCCTATAACACAGCCTCCAGAAACCCATCCTCATCACCTTCACTAACTTCCCAATATCACAACCTCCGGAAACACAGAACATAGAACATAGAACGATAAATCGCAGTACAGGCCCTTCGGCCCTCGGTGTTGCACCGACATGGAAAAAACTAACGGCCATATAACCTACACTGTGCCCTTATCATCCATATGCTTATCTATTAATCTTTAAAATGCCCTCAATGTTGGTGAGTTCACTACTGTTGCAGGTAGTGCACTCCACGGCCTCACCACTCTTTTCGTAAAAAAAACCACTTGTGACCTCTGTCCTATATATATTACCCCTCAATTTAAGGCTATGTCCCCTCGTGCTAGCCACCTCCAACTGCGGGAGATGGCTCTCGCTGTCCACCCTATCTAACCCTCTGATCATTTTGTATGCCTCTATTAAGTCACCTCTTAACCTTCTTCTCTCTAACGATAACAACATCAAGTCCATCAGCCTTTCCTCATAAGATGTTCCCTCCATACCAGGCAACATGCTGGTAAATCTCCTCTGAACCCGTTCCAAAGCTTCCATGTCCTCCCTATAATGAAGCGACCAGAACTGTATGCAATACTCCAAATGCGGCCGTACTAGAGTTTTGTACAACTGCAACATGCCCTCATGGCTCCGGAACTCAATCACTCTACCAATAAAAGCGAACACACCACAGGCCTTCTTCACGACCCTATCAAACTGGTTGGCAACTTTCAGAGATCTATGAACATGGACACCGAGATCCCTCTGCTCATCCACACTGCCAAGAATTTTACCATTAGCCAAATATTCCGCATTCCTGTTATTCTTTCCAAAGTGAATCAACTCACACTTCTCCACATAAAACTCCATTTGGGAGTTAAATGGGATTAAATCCAGAAACCCATCCACATCGCCTGCACTAACTCCCCAATAACACAACGTCCATTAACCCATCCACATCAACTCCACTAACTCCCCAAGAACACAACCTCCAGAAACCCATCCTCATCACCCCCACTAACTTCCCAATAACACAACCTCCAGAAACTCATCTTCATCACACCCACTATTTTCCCAATAACACAAGCTCCAGAAACCCATCCTCATCACCCCCATTAACTTCCCAATTACAGAACCTCCAGAAACTCATCCTCATCACACCCACTAACCAGCAGAGGGCAGCAGAGCAGAGCTTCTGATTGGCTGTTCCGGGGAGATTTGCATACGTGCAGTGCGGTCAGCGTAAGTTGAAGGTGCACCTGCATCAGTGACCCGAGGAGTTCGACGGAAGGTGAGCATCCAGCAGAGGGCAGCAGAGCAGAGCTTCTGATTGGCTGTTCCGGGGAGATTTGCATACGTGCAGTGCGGTCAGCGTAAGTTGAAGGTGCACCTGCATCAGTGACCCGAGGAGTTCGACGGACGGTGAGCATCCAGCAGAGGGCAGCAGAGCAGAGCTTCTGATTGGCTGTTCCGGGGAGATTTGCAGACGTGCAGTGCGGTCAGCGTAAGTTGAAGGTGCACCTGCATCAGTGACCCGAGGAGTTCGACGGACGGTGAGCATCCAGCAGAGGGCAGCAGAGCAGAGCTTCTGATTGGCTGTTCCGGGGAGATTTGCATACGTGCAGTGCGGTCAGCGTAAGTTGAAGGTGCACCTGCATCAGTGACCCGAGGAGTTCGACGGACGGTGAGCATCCAGCAGAGGGCAGCAGAGCAGAGCTTCTGATTGGCTGTTCCGGGGAGATTTGCATACGTGCAGTGCGGTCAGCGTAAGTTGAAGGTGCACCTGCATCAGTGACCCGAGGAGTTCGACGGACGGTGAGCATCCAGCAGAGGGCAGCAGAGCAGAGCTTCTGATTGGCTGTTCCGGGGAGATTTGCATACGTGCAGTGCGGTCAGCGTAAGTTGAAGGTGCACCTGCATCAGTGACCCGAGGAGTTCGACGGACGGTGAGCATCCAGCAGAGGGCAGCAGAGCAGAGCTTCTGATTGGCTGTTCCGGGGAGATTTGCATACGTGCAGTGCGGTCAGCGTAAGTTGAAGGTGCACCTGCATCAGTGACCCGAGGAGTTCGACGGACGGTGAGCATCCAGCAGAGGGCAGCAGAGCGGAGCTTCTGATAGGCTGTTCCGGGGCGATTTGCATACGTGCAGTGCGGTCAGCGTACGCTGAAGGTGCACCTGCATCGGTGACCCGAGGAGTTCGACGGAGGGTGAGCACCCAGCAGAGGGCAGCAGAGCGGAGCTTCTGATAGGCTGTTCCGGGGAGATTTGCATACGTGCAGTGCGGTCAGCGTACGCTGAAGGTGCACCTGCATCGGTGACCCGAGGAGTTCGACGGAGGGTGAGCACCCAGCAGAGGGCAGCAGAGCGGAGCTTCTGATAGGCTGTTCCGGGGCGATTTGCATACGTGCAGTGCGGTCAGCGTACGCTGAAGGTGCACCTGCATCGGTGACCGGAGGAGTTCGACGGAGGGTGAGCACCCAGCAGAGGGCAGCAGAGCGGAGCTTCTGATAGGCTGTTCCGGGGCGATTTGCATACGTGCAGTGCGGTCAGCGTACGCTGAAGGTGCACCTGCATCGGTGACCCGAGGAGTTCGACGGAGGGTGAGCACCCAGCAGAGGGCAGCAGAGCGGAGCTTCTGATAGGCTGTTCCGGGGAGATTTGCATACGTGCAGTGCGGTCAGCGTAAGCTGAAGGTGCACCTGCATCGGTGACCCGAGGAGTTCGACGGAGGGTGAGCATCCAGCAGAGGGCAGCAGAGCAGAGCTTCTGATAGGCTGTTCCGGGGAGATTTGCATACGTGCAGTGCGGTCAGCGTAAGTTGAAGGTGCACCTGCATCAGTGACCCGAGGAGTTCGACGGACGGTGAGCATCCAGCAGAGGGCAGCAGAGCAGAGCTTCTGATTGGCTGTTCCGGGGAGATTTGCATACGTGCAGTGCGGTCAGCGTAAGTTGAAGGTGCACCTGCATCAGTGACCCGAGGAGTTCGACGGACGGTGAGCATCCAGCAGAGGGCAGCAGAGCAGAGCTTCTGATTGGCTGTTCCGGGGAGATTTGCATACGTGCAGTGCGGTCAGCGTAAGTTGAAGGTGCACCTGCATCAGTGACCCGAGGAGTTCGACGGACGGTGAGCATCCAGCAGAGGGCAGCAGAGCAGAGCTTCTGATTGGCTGTTCCGGGGAGATTTGCATACGTGCAGTGCGGTCAGCGTAAGTTGAAGGTGCACCTGCATCAGTGACCCGAGGAGTTCGACGGAAGGTGAGCATCCAGCAGAGGGCAGCAGAGCAGAGCTTCTGATTGGCTGTTCCGGGGAGATTTGCATACGTGCAGTGCGGTCAGCGTAAGTTGAAGGTGCACCTGCATCAGTGACCCGAGGAGTTCGACGGACGGTGAGCATCCAGCCGAGGGCAGCAGAGCAGAGCTTCTGCTTGGCTGTTCCGGGGAGATTTGCATACGTGCAGTGCGGTCAGCGTAAGTTGAAGGTGCACCTGCATCAGTGACCCGAGGAGTTCGACGGACGGTGAGCATCCAGCCGAGGGCAGCAGAGCAGAGCTTCTGATTGGCTGTTCCGGGGAGATTTGCATACGTGCAGTGCGGTCAGCGTAAGTTGAAGGTGCACCTGCATCAGTGACCCGAGGAGTTCGACGGACGGTGAGCATCCAGCCGAGGGCAGCAGAGCAGAGCTTCTGATTGGCTGTTCCGGGGAGATTTGCATACGTGCAGTGCGGTCAGCGTAAGTTGAAGGTGCACCTGCATCAGTGACCCGAGGAGTTCGACGGACGGTGAGCATCCAGCCGAGGGCAGCAGAGCAGAGCTTCTGATTGGCTGTTCCGGGGAGATTTGCATACGTGCAGTGCGGTCAGCGTAAGTTGAAGGTGCACCTGCATCAGTGACCCGAGGAGTTCGACGGACGGTGAGCATCCAGCCGAGGGCAGCAGAGCAGAGCTTCTGATTGGCTGTTCCGGGGAGATTTGCATACGTGCAGTGCGGTCAGCGTAAGTTGAAGGTGCACCTGCATCAGTGACCCGAGGAGTTCGACGGACGGTGAGCATCCAGCCGAGGGCAGCAGAGCAGAGCTTCTGATTGGCTGTTCCGGGGAGATTTGCATACGTGCAGTGCGGTCAGCGTAAGTTGAAGGTGCACCTGCATCAGTGACCCGAGGAGTTCGACGGACGGTGAGCATCCAGCAGAGGGCAGCAGAGCAGAGCTTCTGATTGGCTGTTCCGGGGAGATTTGCATACGTGCAGTGCGGTCAGCGTAAGTTGAAGGTGCACCTGCATCAGTGACCCGAGGAGTTCGACGGACGGTGAGCATCCAGCAGAGGGCAGCAGAGCAGAGCTTCTGATTGGCTGTTCCGGGGAGATTTGCATACGTGCAGTGCGGTCAGCGTAAGTTGAAGGTGCACCTGCATCAGTGACCCGAGGAGTTCGACGGACGGTGAGCATCCAGCAGAGGGCAGCAGAGCAGAGCTTCTGATTGGCTGTTCCGGGGAGATTTGCATACGTGCAGTGCGGTCAGCGTAAGTTGAAGGTGCACCTGCATCAGTGACCCGAGGAGTTCGACGGACGGTGAGCATCCAGCAGAGGGCAGCAGAGCAGAGCTTCTGATTGGCTGTTCCGGGGAGATTTGCATACGTGCAGTGCGGTCAGCGTAAGTTGAAGGTGCACCTGCATCAGTGACCCGAGGAGTTCGACGGACGGTGAGCATCCAGCAGAGGGCAGCAGAGCAGAGCTTCTGATTGGCTGTTCCGGGGAGATTTGCATACGTGCAGTGCGGTCAGCGTAAGTTGAAGGTGCACCTGCATCAGTGACCCGAGGTGTTCGACGGACGGTGAGCATCCAGCAGAGGGCAGCAGAGCAGAGCTTCTGATTGGCTGTTCCGGGGAGATTTGCATACGTGCAGTGCGGTCAGCGTAAGTTGAAGGTGCACCTGCATCAGTGACCCGAGGAGTTCGACGGACGGTGAGCATCCAGCAGAGGGCAGCAGAGCAGAGCTTCTGATTGGCTGTTCCGGGGAGATTTGCATACGTGCAGTGCGGTCAGCGTAAGTTGAAGGTGCACCTGCATCAGTGACCCGAGGAGTTCGACGGACGGTGAGCATCCAGCAGAGGGCAGCAGAGCAGAGCTTCTGATTGGCTGTTCCGGGGAGATTTGCATACGTGCAGTGCGGTCAGCGTAAGTTGAAGGTGCACCTGCATCAGTGACCCGAGGAGTTCGACGGACGGTGAGCATCCAGCAGAGGGCAGCAGAGCAGAGCTTCTGATTGGCTGTTCCGGGGAGATTTGCATACGTGCAGTGCGGTCAGCGTAAGTTGAAGGTGCACCTGCATCAGTGACCCGAGGAGTTCGACGGAAGGTGAGCATCCAGCAGAGGGCAGCAGAGCAGAGCTTCTGATTGGCTGTTCCGGGGAGATTTGCATACGTGCAGTGCGGTCAGCGTAAGTTGAAGGTGCACCTGCATCAGTGACCCGAGGAGTTCGACGGACGGTGAGCATCCAGCAGAGGGCAGCAGAGCAGAGCTTCTGATTGGCTGTTCCGGGGAGATCTGCATACGTGCAGTGCGGTCAGCGTAAGTTGAAGGTGCACCTGCATCAGTGACCCGAGGAGTTCGACGGACGGTGAGCATCCAGCAGAGGGCAGCAGAGCAGAGCTTCTGATTGGCTGTTCCGGGGAGATCTGCATACGTGCAGTGCGGTCAGCGTAAGTTGAAGGTGCACCTGCATCAGTGACCCGAGGAGTTCGACGGAAGGTGAGCATCCAGCAGAGGGCAGCAGAGCAGAGCTTCTGATTGGCTGTTCCGGGGAGATCTGCATACGTGCAGTGCGGTCAGCGTAAGTTGAAGGTGCACCTGCATCAGTGACCCGAGGAGTTCGACGGAAGGTGAGCATCCAGCAGAGGGCAGCAGAGCAGAGCTTCTGATTGGCTGTTCCGGGGAGATCTGCATACGTGCAGTGCGGTCAGCGTAAGTTGAAGGTGCACCTGCATCAGTGACCCGAGGAGTTCGACGGAAGGTGAGCATCCAGCAGAGGGCAGCAGAGCAGAGCTTCTGATTGGCTGTTCCGGGGAGATTTGCACACGTGCAGTGCGGTCAGCGTAAGTTGAAGGTGCACCTGCATCAGTGACCCGAGGAGTTCGACGGAAGGTGAGCATCCAGCAGAGGGCAGCAGAGCAGAGCTTCTGATTGGCTGTTCCGGGGAGATCTGCATACGTGCAGTGCGGTCAGCGTAAGTTGAAGGTGCACCTGCATCAGTGACCCGAGGAGTTCGAGGGAAGGTGAGCATCCAGCAGAGGGCAGCAGAGCAGAGCTTCTGATTGGCTGTTCCGGGGAGATCTGCATACGTGCAGTGCGGTCAGCGTAAGTTGAAGGTGCACCTGCATCAGTGACCCGAGGAGTTCGACGGAAGGTGAGCATCCAGCAGAGGGCAGCAGAGCAGAGCTTCTGATTGGCTGTTCCGGGGAGATCTGCATACGTGCAGTGCGGTCAGCGTAAGTTGAAGGTGCACCTGCATCAGTGACCCGAGGAGTTCGACGGAAGGTGAGCATCCAGCAGAGGGCAGCAGAGCAGAGCTTCTGATTGGCTGTTCCGGGGAGATCTGCATACGTGCAGTGCGGTCAGCGTAAGTTGAAGGTGCACCTGCATCAGTGACCCGAGGAGTTCGACGGAAGGTGAGCATCCAGCAGAGGGCAGCAGAGCAGAGCTTCTGATTGGCTGTTCCGGGGAGATTTGCAGACGTGCAGTGCGGTCAGCGTAAGTTGAAGGTGCACCTGCATCAG